>NC_083335.1:13162086-13321659 GCF_963455315.2 Globicephala melas | reverse complement strand
CCTATTGTTGGATATTTAGGTTGCTTCAAGACTTTTGATATTCAAACTAAGGCTGCTTTTTTCTTCTTCTGTTGAATTATTACCTTAGAGTAATTTCCCAGGATTGGGATTCCTTGTTCCAGGACTATAGACATTTCTATGACTGTTGACCCAATTTGCAATGCCATCAGCAACTTGAATGAGCCTATTCTTCCAAAGCCTGTAGAGTATTGGGTTTTATAAATTGTTATTTGGGGCAATTAAATTAAGTATCAAATGGTGTCTCCTAGTTAGAACAATATAGATTTCTTCTAGGGTGATGATGTTCTTTGACCATTTATCCCTTGGGTATCTGATAATTGTCTTGTACCTGTATAGCACCTCTGTCTACAGTTTAGATGCTAGTCATATATCTATGATCTTCCTAGCGTTTCCACCATTTAATCTTAGTTTCGATAACGGTTTTACATTTTTGTATTATGTTGTCCTCTCTGACCAGTCTTTTCTTTGCAGTGTTTTCTATTACTTCAAAACTTTTAAAATTCCTATAGTTAAGTTAAATACTCTAGTCAGTTCCTAATTTTTAAAATTTTCTTTAACTATTTAATTTTTTTATTTCATGTAGAAAGAATCATTATATATGGTAAGAGATAAAGCCTTATGTTAATTCCTCTCCATATCCATGACCAGATAACCCAGGTGAATTTACTTCATAATGGGTACTTTCCCATTGTTTTGTTATGCTTTGTTCATCACACATTCAATTCTTACATTTATTAGAGCCTTTTCGTGGTCTCACTTTCGTGTTTACTAATCGATATTTCTGATTTGCATCTGAATTCTGCCATTTCAACTAGTGTTAATTTATAGTACATTCTAATATTTGATAATTCTTTTAGACTTTTGTTTCTCTAGGATAGTCATGCACAATTGTTACTACAAATGAATGTGGTATCTTTTTTGAAATAAGACATAGTTTCATTTGAATTGTCTACATCTATAAATCAATCTGTGAAGAGGTATTAGCTTCACACTATCATTCTTCCCATTCAGAAATGTAGCATGACTTTACATTTATCCATATTTTTATTTCTGCCATTAAGTTTTCATATTATTTCTTTTTCTCACACTTATTTCCAAATACTTTAGTGTTTTTCTTTATTGAAATGTGTTACCTTTTCTCCTTTTTGCCTTACTGATAGATATTTTGATGTGCTGAACTCTGTAGTTTTGTCTAATCACTTGAAGTTAATTCTGTGGCTTTTCTAGGTATATACTAATGTTATCTAAAAATTCTCTATCTTTAGTTTCTTCCTTTCCAATATTTACTTCTAATTTGTTTATTTATTTATTTGCGGTACACGGACCTCTCACTGTTGTGGCCTCTCCCGTTGCGGAGCACAGGCTTCAGACGCACAGGCTCAGCGGCCATGGCTCACGGGCCCAGCCGCTCCGTGGCATGTGGGATCTTCCCGGACCGGGGCACGAACCTGTGTCCCATGCATCGGCAGGCGGACTCTCAACCACTGCACCACCAGGGAAGCCCCACTTCTAATTTATTTTCATACCTTATTACCAAAACAAGAATTTCCAGAAACACTAAACTTATACATGAGTGAAAGCTCCCTTATTTAGGTCCAGTTTATAGGAAATGACTTTGTTTTTCCAATAGGCAGATTAATTCTTTATCATCCTTTATCATGTTAAAGAGGTAGTTCACTATTCCTATATTTAAAAGATGTCAACCATAACAAGGAGTTGGATTTTATCAAACGCCTTTTTTTAACATCTTTATTAGAGTATAATTGCTTTACAATGGTGTGTTAGTTTCTGCTTTATAACAAAGTGAATCAGCTATACATATACATATATCCCCATATCCCCTCCCTCTTGCGTCTCCCTCCCTCTCACCCTCCCTATCCCACCCCTCTAGGTGGCCACAAAGCACCGAGCTGATCTCTCTGTGCTATGCAGTTGCTTCCCACTAGCTATCTATTTTACCCTTGGTAGTGTATATATGTCCATGCCACTATCTCACTTTGTCCCAGCTTACCCTTCCCCCTCCCCATATCCTCAAGTCCATTCTCTACATCTTCATCTTTATTCCTGTCCTGCCCCTAGGTTGGTCAGAACCTTTTTTTTTTTTTTTTTGGATTCCACATACATATGTGTTAGCATACGGTTCAAATGCCTTTTTGGCATTTACTGAGATGACCATACATTTTTCCATAATATTGATATTTTTGACTAAATCATCTTTACATATCTGGGATAAACAATATTTGATCAAGGCTTAAAATGATTTTAGTAAGTTTCTATATTTTATTGGCATCATTTTGATTAAAATGCCCATATCAGTGAGAGGCAGTATGGTATAGCAAGTGTCTGAGTTCAAATCCAGCTGGACCCCATAATCACCCCATGTCTCTGCATAAGTGGCAGAGACAACTAACTTTGAATCCTGGTTCTGCCACTTAATAGCTTTGCTAATTCGTTACTTTGGATGAGCCTCACTTTCCTGTTCTTAACATGGGGACATAATGATATTTACCTTATAGAGATTATTGTGAGGATCAAATGAGCTAACTTGTGAAAAATGCTTAGTACAGTGGCTGGCATGGAGTAGTTCCATAGTAAATGCTGCTATTATAAAGGTCATATGCTTAAGTGATAATAAGCCGTGTTTTTCTTTTTTATATCATTCTTATCTTTTGAATCTATTCTTACGTTTTTGTATCGTTTTTATCTGTATCATTCTTACCACATTTCCCTCTGAAGAGAATTTTAAGAAATATACCATATGTTTCAGTACTCAAGGATCATTTGTATAACATATCCTTCAAAGGCTTGGGGAAGAAAATCACCTTATAAATCCATCTGGCCTGGGTGTGTTTTGGAGCGTGTGAGTCTTTAATATTTCTCCTGTTTTCTTCTGCGTTTATTAGAACGTATTCAGATAATTCTGACAGTTTTGTCCAAGTGAAAGAAAAATATGAATTTCAGAAATTTTCTCTGCAACCTGAGAATGTTGATCTAGTCATTATCTATGTTTGCAATGATTTCAAGATGCAACTAGTTATTGGATGGCCTCATCACTCCTTCTGTAAGAAATACAGTCTGCATCATTTTACAAAGGGGTTACCTTGGAAGCTGACATTTATTTGACTGTCTAAACCTTTTTAAAAATGAGAGTCTGCTGTCTTTTTTTCCTGTTTATCTAATCAGAACCTTTGTGTGAACCCCAACCCCCCAATTCCCAGCTCTGAATGGAAAATGGAAAAGGCTTGTCAGAAATGGATGAATAATCAGTGTCTATAGCCCTTCAACCACCCTAAAATAGCCAGAGGCTTCTGTATGGAATGGCCACAAATGATGTCGTGGGGCTGCAGGCTGCGGAGCCATTGCTAGAACAGCAGCAGCAAACAGGACTATTTGCTAATGACATTAGGTGGTGACAATAATTCCACAGGTTCAAAAGAGAAAGGAGGTGCTTCACATTTTTGTGCATAGCACGACCCTGCCCGCATGTCCAATACTGTAGCATCAGTTGACCATCTTTGAAAAAGAATAATAAATGAGTTATGTGCCTTCGCAGAGGAGTAAAAACATAATTCTGGTAGAATAAGTTGAGAGTTCAAAAGTCCCTCAAAACCATGGGGCACTGATATCCGAGAGCGTTTTACTTTTCATCATCTTTAAAAACACAGCAACATTTGTTTGATGATGGATTACAATAATCCTTTTGTTACTAAACCATTACATAACTTTTAGAATTCTTTCCTGTATCCATCCAAGTTAATTAGATTTATTGGAAGAACAGGCCACTTGAGAGGCTGCTGCATCCTTACCTACAGTCTTAGCTTTACATCTGTATGTGTGTTAAGACATAACGAGAGTACATTCCCTAAGTGTATTTAAATGTTTGCTTACCTGCTGTATTTGACTGGCTGCAGGGAGAGGGACAGGAGTGAAAATTTAAATCCAAGTAATGTGAAGCACTGACCTTTGAAGATCCATTAGGAGCAGTGGTTCTGAGGCTATCCCAAAATGCAACGAGAGAAGTGTAAGTTATTCAGAGACTATAATGTACATACATTGTTTTCAGAACTCATCTAGTGGGTCAGTGAGTACACAACTTGATTTTTCCTGGGTCGTGATCCCAATCACGCTGAAGGAAAAGAGAAGAAAAGAAAACGTTGTCTAGCTCTACCCACTCCACTAAAGTGGAAAGTAATTCCAAGGTGAGTCTACCCCAGAGAGCAAATGGGCCCTTTTAAAATGCTGAGGGGAGGGGACAGCAATTTCCTACTGCCTTTGAAAACACTCCCTAATGACCTGGTGGCATGGAAATTTGCCTAGCTTCATTTGTCACACCACCCTGGATACAAGGGGGACAGTTTACCAGGCTCAAATTTGTTTATAAGGTTGTTCTCCCCTTCAGTGTGGAAAAGAGAGAATAATAAAGTCTCATTTGCAACTTTCACTGGTCAGAAATTTCCAGCAAGAGACAGTGTTGAAGCTGTGCTATGCTGAGAACCAGCAAACTGACCTACTTGTGACTTGAAATTTATGATAAAACAATTATTTCAGCCATGCAATAACAACAAAATCAAGCCAGCTTGTGTGGGATTAGGGAAAGCCAGAGTGTCCCACAGGAGATGTGGTTTGCCACGGTGGGCAGAGGTAAGGGAACCAGTGTTGACCCAAGTTATGTTTAGCATAAAGACTCCTTTGTTGACTCGCTGTGATAACAGTTCCTCATTTGTTAGATCATTGGGTATAAAGTTATATAATTCAGCCTTGCCCTTCTCTCCAGCCTACTGTGGTAGCCAACACCTCCTACTTTTAGCTATGGCAGTTCCTGGACTGCAAAAGCCATTTCCTATATGTCAGCCAACTTTGACTTTTAGAGTAGGGCAGGTCATTTGGCAAGTTGGAAGGGAGGTGGGGAAAGGTGGTTAGGAATGGAAGTGTCTTTTTTCCTTTTTTTTCAAATAACTAGAAACTCCTGCCTTCTGTTTGACTTATGCTACGATTCTACCCACTATTACAAACCTATCAGACACCGCCCCTGCACGTTGTCCTGATAACTTTCACAGTGTTTGTCAGATGCCACAAAGGGTTTTTCTCAATTATTTAAAGAGCACAAACTGCTCCTATTATCCCACATTTAACAGTGATTGATTTCTTGCCTAATATCAGCTGGAGAATTCTATTTGGATCAGTCGGGCAGAATTTTTTAAAACGTAATGAGCCTGAGAATTCACTCCACTCTTCTATCTCACTGCTGCTTAAATATCTCCTGTAATGTTTTTGCACTTTCTGCAGAGCATGTAGAACTCTGTACTGGGGTAAAGCAGTTCATTGCAGGAAAGCAGCCCATGAATTGCTATGAGCTTGTCACTGAGGATCCTGCATATGTGTGTGTTTTCAGCTACAACTGTCCTCCTAAGATTAAATAAAAGCATGCGTTTATTATTGTGGGGCTCCAATTAAGGGACAGCTGGTGTTCCTATTACACTTGCATTAAATCAGAACTTGTAATTTAGCTATCCAGATGTACATTATTTTAAGTCAAAATATATAATTGCATTTGCTTTGTACATTTGTCATTCAAAAGTATCTGGTACCCTACCTTAGGGCTCCTCCTACCCTTCAAACTCCGTTAAAGAGGGGGAACTATTCGCACAGATCAATGATTCCCTTTCTGAGGTTAGCGTCTTAAAGGCAAATAAAGGATTTATAGAAGGGACAGGACCCAGGAAGGCAGGTGTTGAGTATTGGTGTGTATATAAATATATTTTTTTTGCCTTCAGTGGGCCGACATATTTATTCACTAAGGTCATTTTTGGAATTACCTATTTCACCTTACCTGTATCCAAAGTGACTATAAAAGTACAGCTTTGAACCACACTGCATTTCTCATTGGCACTTCTGTTCCTGCAGCTCTAGAAACTTTGCTGCCTCCCTCCCCCGCCCCCTCCGGGGCTGTGTGCAAGCTCTGTTTGTTCTCACTTTTGTAAAACCTGAGCCTTATGATTTGTCCCCCCTCCCCTTCCCTTAACAATGAAATAAAAAGCCTTTGCAGCGGGGGCTGGGCCGGCGGGTTGGGGGGAAAAGGCGCCACACCCCCTGAGAATAAAGCCCGCGCTTCGCTCCGGGAGAACCGAGCACGAATGAACGAACCACACAAAGAATATATTTGGCGACGGAACAGCGCCCTACAGGAAGAAAGTGCCCGCACTCAGAGCGGGATCCGGCGCGCGACTTTTTGGCGCTCTCCGGGAGCAGCGAGAAGTAGGCGGAGGACAGAGAGTCCCGGGCTGGGCGCGGGAGCGGGGGCAGCACGCAGCCCCATTCCCACGCGTCCGGGGCTGGGAGCGGCGCGCGCCGGACCAGGTGAGGGCGGCGGCGGCGGCGGCGGCGGCGGCGGCGGCGGCGGCGGCGGCGGCGGCGGCGGCGGCGGCGGCGGCGGCGGCGGCGGCGGCGGCGGCGGCGGCGGCGGCGGCGCCGGTGCGTGGTGTGCCACGCTACCTGGCCGGGCGGGGCGGGGCCGGGCGGCCGAGGGCGGCAGCGTGCCGCCTCCCAGCCCGGGAGCGCCCGCGTGCCGCTCCACTGCCCGGCGGAGTTTGGCGGGAGTTGCCGTTCGGGCGCCCGAAGCCCCCTCGCCGGCGCCATGCCCTCGGCGCGCCGCGCGTGTGCCGGGCGCTGGGCGCCGCGAGGGCCTGCCCGCCGCAGGGGCCTGGGCCGCCGGGTCAGCGGGCGCTGCCGGGGGCCGGCGGGCGGAGGGCACGCCTTTGGTTGCGGCCGGGCGGGGTTTGGACCGGGGTTGCCATGGCAGCCGCTAGCCCGGCCCGGAGCCCCACGCCCGCCTGCCGCTGGGGAGCCGGGGAGCTCTAGGTGTGCTCCAAGTGGACTAAACCAAGCGCTAGGGAGGCGCGGGGAGGGCCGGCCCGGGTTCCCCGCTGTTCCCCGGCCCGCCGGCCGGCCCCGGGGAAGGGCCCCGAAGTAGTCGAGTAAAAGAAAATCTTCTGGCCTCTGGGCCCGAAAGGAGGCTCGCCAAAGCACGGGGCGTGGGGGGAAGAGGGGATCGGAGGGATTGTCGCCTCCGTCCTGGAGTCCCCGTGTGCGTGTCTCTCGCTTGACATTTTATACCCCACCGCGGCCGACTCGGAGCCGGGTTGCCCGTCCCAGCCCTGAAGTTCTGTAGGTGGGGCGGGCTTTAATTTGCTTATATCTAATGATTTCAGGAGCCTCGCTTTAAAATGGCGGCATTGAGTATCCACCCCTGCTAGAGGCTCTCCCGGCACCGGGGCCACCTCGCGCAGCGCTGCTTTTGCTTCTGCCGCTAACAGATGGCATGTGCTGCTGTCGCTGCCGCTGCCCCCGCCGCTGCCGCTGAGAGCGGGACCCCTTAGGCTCTGGGTTCGCAGTAGCAGCCGAAGGTAAGGATGGCGAGGAGTTGGGGTTGTTGAGCGTGGCTGCCTTCCTAGGACGCCGACGAAATCGAATGCCTTTTAAACTTTACTTTTCAAAATGGCAAAGAGAAGGAAAAGTAATCCTGCAACTTTTTGCAATTTTAGGGCTTTGATCTGTCTTATTGTTCTGCTTCCTTCTTTCTTTTTTCCCTTTCTTTTTACTTCTTCTTCCTTTATATATATTGCATATATAACCTATATATAATATACATTTTGTAATTTAAAGGAACTTGCATGGCATATTATCAGCAAATGCTTCTAGCCACTCATTTCCCCGTGGCCATGCGATATCGTGGGCAGTGCCCCAGCTTTCATGCTGAGCCGTGTCTCTTGCCGCTCTGGATCAACACATTTGGGCAGCTTGCTTTTACTACCGGCATCTGAAGGGCCTGAAGGTAGATTTTAGGAGACTATTGAAAAGGTAACTTTAATTTTTAGCGTTCACACAAATAGCTCTTATGGTCAGAAAATGAAATTAAATCAAGACGAGCAACCCAAGTTAACATTCAGGTGATTCAATTGTGTAGTTTTGTCATTAGTAGACCTACTGTGTGTTTTCTGACTATTGATTGGTATAGATTGATACAACAGTGAGGGTGAATTTATTGTTGCTGTAATTAAGGTAGTGTGTTTTCCAAAAGATCTTTTTTCTTAGATGTTCCTTAAATGCTAGTGTTTATGAATTGGGCATGGATCCCCACAGCCTAACGCTACACATGTATTGAGTTCATGGGAGACCATCAACTAAAACAAAACTACTGCAAGATTTAATTTTGAAATGGTTGATAATTTTTCGCTCTGTTGACTCCCTGGTTTAATGTCTTTGGGTGGTTACTGATATAATGGTTGGAAAGTAGACTGTTGAAATAGCTGTACAAAAGACTAGACATCGGTGTTTAATACAATTGACCTGAGGTTTTTTTCCCTTTGATGAAAGGCATATTGTCAATGAAGCTTAACAGAGACCTCAGATTTTTCTAGTTACATTCACATTTTCCATTTTGCCTATGAAAATCTAGTCCTTAATGGTTTTTTTAAATAAATTTATTTATTTATTTTTGGCTGAGTTGAGTCTTTGTTGCTGGGCACGGGCTTTCTCTAGTTGCAGCGAGCGGGGGCTACTCTTCGTTGCGGTGCGTGGGCTTCTCATTGCAGTGGCTTCTCTTGTTGCGGAGCTCGCGCTCTAGGCGTGCGGGCTTCAGTAGTTGTGGCTTGCGGGCTCTAGAGCGCAGGCTCAGTAGTTGTGGCGCATGGGCTTAGTTGCTCTGTGGCATGTGGGATCTTCCCGCACCAGGGCTCGAACCTGTGCCCCCTGCATTGGCAGACGGATTCTTAACCACTGCACCACCAGAGAAGCCCCTTAATGTTTAAATACTTTTAAAAGTTGTTTAAAAAATGTTTCTCAATATGTAATACTTTGGGGGGATGCTTTCATATTCATTGAAACTTCCCTAAACATAGCCTAAAAGGGCTTCTGCCCACAGCTCAGCTGATACTATTCTACCTCTGTCCACTTTCGACTTCTCCCAAAGCAGTAGAAGCTACTTGGCTGGCAGATTCTCCTGTTATTAAATTAAGCAAGCTTCTCGGGAGTGGCGGGGGGAAAAGAGATTGTTTTGCACTTATTAGAAATGGTGCAGTTTTCCTGCCCAGATGCTGTAGTGTGCCTAAAAAGAACTTAACTGTTTCCAGTGGAGTTACTATGTAATCCGTTTTCCAGATTATTGTTGGGAGAAGTGTTTGGGGCAGTTCATTGCTTCACATCTGAAAGGAGAGTTCCTCCTGCAGGTAGAGAAATAGATACTTGCATCCTTGCAAGAGAGCAGGGGTGACCAAAAGCAGCTTCCCACGTTTTTAGTGATTACATCCTTAGATTTCAGCTCATGAAGCTTTGCTTCCTCATGTGCTGCCTCGTTGCTGAATGACTTTGGACCAAATGCATCCTTAAAAAGGGGGTGCTGGGGTGGGTGCTAAACCTTGGGCCCAGAACAGACAAGCTGAACTAGTGTCAGAGACATTAGGAAGACATTTTGCCAGTTAAACATTCTGCGGCTTCATATAGTGATGAGATTGGAGACCTTGTGTGAAAACAGGTGAAGGAGTTTGTCAGAAAAAAAAATATTTTGAGAGAGAATTGATATAGTGCTGGGCTAGGGGTGGTGACTGAATGTTTCGCTCTATTTCTAAGAGCTACTTCATTTCTCTAATTTCCTTCGCTGCTTTAAGGCCTCATAATGATTCCCAGGACTATTATAAAGTCCCTTTTTTCCCTCAACTGTCCACTGAAGGCATTTCACAACAGCTGCATTTTAAGGGGGATAAAACCTATGATTCTGAGCTGGTATCTGAATTCTCTTTGGTAATCTCCTGAACCTACCTTTTACCTAAGCAATGCTTTGCACAAATTAGGTGCTTAATAAATGTGGAGTTAAAAAGAAAAATGAGTAGTCGGTAAACTCACAGAGGAGCAGATTTCGTGCTCAGCTTTTAATTTAAACAGAAGATTTTCTGTTTTTTGTGAGCTGGCAAGAACCTCAAAGTTTGAAGTAATTTACAACAGCATTCCCCTTAATTGCTTGCATTTTATTTGCCTCAAATGGGTTCTCTTGCTTCTCACCGCAGTGCTAGGCACTTGTGTAATTCATCCTTCTGACCAGTAGGTGTATTATTATCTGCCCAGCTCTACCATATGAAAAAGTAATCACAGCAGCCTGGGGAAGAAAGGTTTTGTCTTTGGAGGCTGTACAGTACTGCACGTGCTGGAACAGTGGCCATATGTGGGCTGCTGTTCAGATGCTGACAGTGTAGTCGGAAGTACAGTTTTGTTCTCCACCCAACTGTCTTTATATGCGAGACGGAAGGGAAGGAAAGAAGAGAGTGAGAAGCCCTAACGTGATGAAGATTTTCCTTCCGAAAAATGTACACTTATCCTGCTTAACAGCGCAGTCAATTCAGGAAGGTGGCAGAATTGTTCTGTTTCGAAATAAATCACGTTGTCTGATAGGATTACAAACAGGGATTGGGGCCTAGCAGACAAGAATAAGTTACAGTCCATGTTTGACAAGTAATTTGATCCTGTAATTAAAGTTAGATAATGGTCACTGCCATGTTAAAACTATCAAGTGTCTGAAAGAGCAGTCAGGCTACACTCACCTTGACTTCGTTAAGGTGCTTCCATACAGTTGAGTTTTCTTATAACAATGTCTAGTAGGGTGAACAGATGGATTTTTTTCCCATTATAAATGTATGTGATGTCAAGAAAGTAGAAATAAGTTTTGTTTCTTTGGGGGAATTTGCCTCTCCCTACGTGTGACGCACTTCTCGATCCAAAAAATAGAAAGAAACCCATGCCTCAGATAAAATGAAGTGGGCATTTTTCCTCTAAGAGAATAAACTGTTTGGGAGCAAGTAGTTTAATTGCCAACCAACCCAAAACAAACAAATACAAATTATGATCCAAAAGAAAGCAATTAAATCTGTATTAATGTAGGGTTTTAGATCTTAAGGAATCCAGATGGTCTGTGGCATTCTGCTCTTCCTCAATGGTTATATATTGCCTCAAGACAGCCAAATGACAATGTTGGAAAGGCACCTTCGAGAATTAGAATAAATAAGTTATCAGTTACATTACCGGGTGTTAATGACATCCATGTGACCTAAAAGGGGTCAGAAAAGTTTTTTTTCCAGATCATTCTAGTAAAGACAATATAAAACCATCATTTACTTCTACTTGGTTTTAAATAGAGTGACAGTGTTTTTAAAAGAGTGATGGAGAAATAATGCAATCTGGGAAGAGGGACCTTATTTTTATTTGAGAAATAAAGGTACTCCCAAGTTGTCTGGACACATGAAAGCACACACATGTGCACACATGTGCAAACTAGTCTTCATTTTACGACAATTTATACAGCCGGGCATTGATTTATTCCTGGAAGATTATGGGAAAAATACCTATTTTTACAGCAATCCTCCAACTCTAAGAATGAAAGAAAAAATGCTTCTTTTTTAAAAAGCATTCATAATAAATGCTTGTATTACATGATTCTCTCTGAGGCTCTGTATGTTCAATTCCAGTCAGTTAACTTTCAGAGAAAGGATACGTTGATCACAACTCAAGAGGAAACAGAAATGAAAGGAAGCTTGCTTTAAGCACGTGTGTGTGTTTGTGTGTGTATATGTAAGTGAATATACATATGAATGTATATAACATGTACATTGTATATAACATGTATGTTGTGTATATTCACATACGTATGTCACACACGTGTATATATATATATATATATACTTTTTTCTCTCTATATATGTATATGATCCTTTTCAATAAACTCAAGCATAGTAACCCCAGAACTCTTTATAATAGCCATGAGAACAAAGTGTTAAGGGGTAAAAAGGAGACCAATGAGAGATTTAGGAATCAATTAGGCACGCTTGTTAAAATATTATGTCCACTCTTAAGTCCTTCCTCCATCAGCATTAAGTTGGCTCATGAGTAGAAGGAGTGCTTTGTTTCTGACGTTAGGCAGGAGTTCATTTTATGCCCACACAGTGGGTGAACTTGAGGGGCCCAGAAGTGAAGGGCCTCCAGTTGAGAAAGGCAGTCTGGGCAGAATTGCAGGAGGTTGGTATTAGACTTCCAGCAGGCTCTGTGATCTCCTTAGGCCATGGGGGCATCCTAGGGACTGACAGTTTGGCGGATCTTGTTTTCCAGTGTGGATCACTCAAATTAGCTTAAAATTGTCCCCAACAGTTATTCTTTGAATCTCGAGCTTCTTGGCATTGCCCGCAACTGGTGTGGAAATCTGAAAATGGTTTCTAAGGCTTATTCAGGTTTCCTTGAATGTATGAGTAACTCCTTATTAGGCAAGTTCCTGGGTCTCCTTACCTCATATCACCAGTGCCTGGCACATACTAGGCAGTCAGTAAAACTTGGTTAAGTAAATGGGAGAATAGTCTTTCTAACTTGTTCTTTTATTTTATGAACAGCCTTCCTGTGATTTCAGGTAGCGTTATCTATTTTTGATTGACAAAAAAAAATTAACCCAACAACAAGCAGAATATCCTGCTGGAGGCGTTGATAACAGCTCTGTCACAAGTCCAGGGAAAAGCAAGAAATGGCAACCTTTGGGCTGAGACCTCGAGGAGTAGCCTGAAAACCAGTTGCTCTTTTTCTGTCACCTGTAGTTGCATTTAGTAGATCTCCAGCACATCCCAGAGAAATCAGTCTGCAACAAGAAGTCATGTAGCAACAGTCCTTCAAATCATTTCACCAGATAAAAAAAGGAACAAAATCAGAAATACCGTGACTCAGATGCCTCGTGTCATGTATAGTTTAGAAAGTGATGAAGTGAGACAAAACCCAAAAAGGACACTGAGAGCTGTCTCATTTTCAGTCAAACACTGATTGCCCATTTAGAGGGTGAATTTGCATAGGTTTTTATTTACCAAGATACAGGTATGAATAGCGCCTCTTTTTACTGTGTCCAGAAAGCAAAGTCCACACAGTGGAAGAGACAAGAGCTGCCATTTCAGATCCACCACAATCATCTTTTGTGCCCGGAGGACCATCAGTCTTTAGGTACAGCTTTTGTAGCCTCTCCTTATATAGCGGCATGAAGAAACCAAACAAGGGGGTGGGTTTTTATTTGGGGGGGGGGTGGCCTGTTAGCAAAAAATGAGAGTGAAAGAACCAGAGAGCTTGCATTTCACCTTTTGTTTTTAGTCTTCAACCTTCACGCGGGAAAACAAAACAAAGCAGAACAAAAGCACCGTGTACAATATTAGCTTGGGCATACATCCCATAGTATAATTCCCCAGCTGTTTGCTTTACAAACTTAGAAAATGAGATTGTCACCTAATGTTAAGGTGGCTGCTTTATTATGATTGGATTCATGTACTATATAGTGGTTTTTCTGAGTTCTGTTTAAAACGTATAGAGAAACGCGCTCAACCAGAGGCATGGCACAGTGGCAGAGATCACATTTCACCTCAGCACCCAACTGGAGTTTGCGTTTGTCCTCTGAAAAGCAGGCATTCAATAACTGGCCCAATTGTGGGTGCTATTTTGTTAAAGAACACGTTGATGTTTCCCCAAATTCTTGCTATCTGTGATAGATGAGGATTCCAAAGAAGAGAAGTGGATTCTTTTCAGAAGTGATTTTGAGAAAAATTTAAACTCCTAAGTCGTTGATGTCAGCATTTTTCCTAAGTAATTGGATAGCACCAAGAAAAACCTTATTAGCTCACGCAGAAGTATGAAGTGAAAAATAGTACAGATTATAGGGTCACATTTTATGTCTAAAGTCTTCAAATGCAGAAAAACATGGGGGGGCGTGGTCGAGGAGGTGCCGTGTAATCTGATCTGTTTCATGAATGCCTATAGCAGTGGCCTCAGCCACAGACACGGGCTGTGTCAATAAGTGCTCTGCGGCTTTCTGAAGCCAGGGTCTGGGCTGGAATCAGGTTGACAGGCTCCCCAAGGGAAGGCATTTTTTGAGAAAGACATTAGAGTTTGGCGGAACTTTGGCCAACTAGCTGCCCTGCTACCATTTATTAATCCTCTTTCTCAGAGAGATAAACCTGGTTTTGCTGGGGGACTCATTCGGACATACTGTAGCAATAATACGAGGGCAAAATGCTTGTGCTTCCCGACTGAAACTTCCCCTCCAAAGCTCTTTTGTGACTGAGGAGTTGACAGGCTGGAGAAATGTGACACAGGGCTTGGCATTTCACAGTGCTAGAAAAAGAAGAGAATACCTCCATATGTTGTGAAGAGTGTGGTGATAATAATAAAGGATCTAAAATGTGATTCCCTTAGAGAGCTCTCATACATGCACATACTTTGAAGTTGCACAAGTCATGTTGTGGGCTGGTGAGAGAGAGAAAGAGACAGAGAGTCAGAGGGAGAGAGAAACCAAATTTACGAAGCTAGTTCCTCTTCTCTGGGATATTGTAGTCTGCAGTTTTCTCTTACTAATCAGATGCATGCAAATTGTGGTTCTGAATATAAACCCAAAATTAACAGGAAACATCTAGGCTATCTAATGTCTGATTCTGAGCACTTTTACTTTTCCTAATGTGGTCTGTTATTCCTGTATTCATTAAAAGTGCAGAAGTTCAAGTGACTGGTTGTATGACCTGTGCTAAGGAAAATTTTTTGGAAAAGTTACTTTTTTCACTTGCAAGCTTAGATCATCTAATAGCCCTCCTCATTGCCCTTCCATCTATCCCCAAATAAGTTTCCATAGTATTTTTAGCCACCTATGAAAACAGTTCAGACGGAGGCAGTGAGAAATGGTGACAAGCAATGACAGGAAATGCCGTTTGCGCTGGTCTCCTTCATAACTTAGTGAGGCCACAGCTGGCTGATTTGATTTTAACTTCCTGTTTGGGGGCTACTTGGGTCAAAAGTAGCAGTGTTTTCTGTATAGAGATTTTTTTGGCTTTATTCTTTAGGGCCACAGTAAATCTGTCACTGGACTGCATGTTTTATATATTTTATGGACTATCATGTGGTTTGAGTTTAATTTGGAAGGCAGTGCTTTTACAGTCAAGATTCCCCACCACCACCACACACACACACACGTGCAGCTTTAGGGTCTGGGGTTGCATGGGCCTTTGAAAGTTTATAGCTCTATTTACACAATAGTGATTGCTGAGAAGGGCATTTCCTGCCAGTTAATGACTGGTCGGAAAGGCCAACAGTCCAAATCCAGGGAGAGACAACCATTCATTAAATGCCACTAAGGGACCAGGGCGCTTTTATCACGAAGTGGTTAGGAGAAAGTGAAAACGCAGTCTGCCTTTTGAAGAGCCCAAAGCAGCGCCGGCAGAACCAGATATGGATGTGCTGCCTTGTGGTATGAAGAACGGAGCTTCTTTTCATGACAGGGACCAACTGACTTTCCCACAGGGTGCCAAATCAAGACGTGGGTGAGGAGGGCATTTCCTTCAGGTTGATGACCCAGTGGAGAGGGGACAAATAAAGATAAGGGCCCTGAACTTGCCAAGTATTAGCTGCCTGAAAATGGTCAACTCACAGGTGTTACAGCTACCTTAAAAACCTTTAAGATCACATGGTTGAATTTCCCAATTGGTTGAATAACTGATCATTGCCAAAGTGGACAAGAATTTAGGGATGGAAAGAATGATCTCTTTTCAAGGTCAGTTTAGCAGGACACCGATATTCCGTTTCAATTCCCTAATATAAAGAAAAGGTAAATAATATGTATGAAGAATGCTTTGCCTCTTGTGGAAGCACCTTTGAGGGCTGTAATATTAACCATTTAACCTAAGACATTCCCAGGAAACAGTTTTGTCCGCAGTATAATTCTTGCCTGCTATAAAGCAGCTGAGGTGTGAAGAATTTGGCATTGATTTAGAGCGAAAACAGAATAGGACCGAGATTAGGTTCACATCCAGGAATTACTGACTTCCTGGCCTGTCCTTTGCTCCCTTAGCTTCCTAAGCCTTCAATTTGCTAAAATGTTAAATGTTTATAAAGGATAAACATCTGTTCTGAGTTCTTTAGTAGATACCTCCACATAAGGGAGGTTGTGGGACACCCTGACTTCAGAACTTGGCTTGGTCCTTTACCTTGAAATTTTCTTTCATATCTATCAGATTTGGTGGGGGGATGGCAGGGGTGGACTGAACCTCTAAAATACGGGCAATCATAATAGGCCAGACACCTGGGTTTCTTCATGGGATTGAGAAATCTGTCACAGGCGGCACAAACCAAATATTAAGTTTCATTTTTGGGTCTGGAAAATGTCATTACGTGCTTTTAAAATATTCAGTAATCCAAAGATTGCTGGTTATAACCAGTTCAAACAATAAAAGTTTTCCAAAGTTTAAAACACTACAAATGACCTGTATACCAATTACTGTTGTTATTATTAGATGCGGCCTCGAGCACATTTATAAACAAAGAAATGACTTGGATGAACTAAAAAAAAATTTGAAAACATGACTTTCTTATTTTGAGCATTCTTGCATTTGAATGTTAAGACACACTAAACTTCTGCGAGCTCAGATTAAAGACAATATTCTGATTTACAAAACGTTTTGGATTAGGAACAAATAAGGTTCTTCTGAGTAGATGTCCTATTACCTGAATTAACACACATTTGTAATTAGCAACACAGCTGCATTTAAATAATGATCCAGAAACCTTAGAAGTATCTTGTTCTAGGAGTTTAAGTACCCCGTCCATCTTCTTGACATCATGTTTTGTTTAGCAAACCCTTTCTTTGTAGGTTATCCCCAAATATATTTCAAGCTGGTTCGGATTCAGTTACCACAGTCTGTACTAGTGGCCTCAAAATTAATGAAGATTTACCCTACTATAAGTGAAGCCAATACCATTACCTTGTGGCGTGTGAAAAGTCTATTTGTTCTATCAGCGTAGTCTTCAAGTGGTGGGCAATAAGTCATTAGTGCATAATGAAGTCTGTTTAGTAGGTTATGACTAACATTACTTTTAAACAAAATTGAATAAAATATACAGCAAGAAAACATCAGACTATATCGTGTAGTAGGCTTAGATATTTTTTGTGAGACTTATTTCAGATCTATGCACATATGTACTTAGGATGTAAAATGTATTTCTCACTATTTGTTGCTGTTGAAAAGGTTTAAAAGTCAGTGTTTTAGTAGATGTTATTTCAAACCAGGTCAGAAATGTTTTTTCCTCTTTTTTTTGAAGGGAAAGTGGTCAAGGGATACTGGGGTCTTGGGTGCTGACATACTGAATGATGTTGGTTAAGTTCCTTCACAGTTGTGTGTCTGTTTTTCAAACTGAGAAATGAGACATACTGCTGTAGGAATGCTGTAAGATTTAACGTCTATGATATGTTGTAGTCCCGAGGGTATACACTTTATGTAAGTATTATGTATTTACCAAGTGTTATTGATAGACCATGAGACACAGAAAATAATGCTAGCTAGGAACAGAAGACAAAAAAAGACATCTTAGAAAAACAACAACAATAACTAAAAATCTTGGGATGGCTGGGTGTGAGGTGCTTGTAGCAGCAAAAGAATGGTTAAAAAGTTTAAATGTAGAAAAAAGCCCACATTAATATGAGTTTAATGAGTTCAAAAATTGGCTTTGATTTTTACAAATCTAAAATGGTCATATCAAGAGAGAAGAAAGCTGATTTTTAAATAAATATAAATGTACACATTTACCATGTTTGGAAGAAAACCTGTGGGTGGCTATTTTCTTCTGCAGTGAGAAAAGGCACACATTAAAATGAATTTTAAAATTGTGGATGGGAGGCATAAGCCGAGAGTCTGTTAAATATACCTAGATCAATAGATGGGAATGATTACACAAATAAAGACAATGGTAGTAACATAGCCTTTCTAATTACTTTTTTGTACTGATGAGAATTAGGCCCAGCAGTAGGAAAAAAAAGATTTACTCATATGAGGTACTGAGTATAATCCATTAAGAGACTGGAGGCCACCTTAGAAATCTGGACAATTTGTGCATATTCCTTTGAATTAGATCATTGTGAGGGGGAGGAAAATATTGCCTTCTGGGGTACTGTTGCATCTCTCCAGTACGTACAATCATAAGGATATTGTCCTTACCCACCCAGCCCCATCCCCAGTTCTCTGCCAGTGCCATGAAATCTCCTTTATGGCTGAACATGCTGACTTCATTCCCAAAGGTCTTTTACTGTGGACATCTTTCAGAGCCTTAATGCACTGCTGCTTTCTCCACACGGAGAATTTGAAATGAAATTAGGCTTTTCATCTCAGACATTTAAATGGTAAACTTAACTTACTACTCTGGAAATAAAATACAATCTCAGCTGTAATCAGTTGGTAACTAAATTCTGTCAATTGTAAATGAGTTCTTATCTCCCTCTTCAGATATACCATATTTAAAACTTGTTAAGAATAGAGAAAGGCTTACACATCTAATGGTTGTGTAATTAGCAATCAATTTATTAAATGGGATGTAAAACAAATTAAGCATCATAATAAAGTGTTATACCGTCACCGACAAAAACGTTCCATGCATTACTCTATTCATGATGATAAAAACTAAAAAATGATGGATTAATCTGCATACATTTCCCGATCTTTGGAGCGACAGGTTTTAACTATTTCTTATTCTGTTTGTTAAAGCTGTTTAGAGAGCGCTAATATGTATGTTTTTAGGCCACAGGATAACTCTGCCTATAGCATCTGTTTCACCATAAACAACATTTTAGTAGCGTAGAGTAGGTAGAATAAGATGTGGGCAGTTTAAGTGTGAGTTATTCAGGATTTTCAGTTGCAACAAGCATGTGGTTGTTTGTATGTTTTGGGCAAACAAAATTAGTCATTGGTTTAGGGTGTCAGCTACTTTTTAAAATTTTTAAATTTTTTATACAATTTTAAAGGTTACACTCCATTTACAGTTATTACAAAATATTGGCTATATTCCTTGTGTTGTACAGTACATCCTTGAGCCTTTCTTATACCCAATACCTCCCACTCCTTCACCCTTATATTGCCCCTCACCTCCCCACTGGTAGCCACTAGTTTGTTCTCTGTATCTGTGAGTCTGCCTCTTTTTTGTTATATTCACTAGTTTGTTGTACTTTTTAGATTCCACACATAAGTGATATTATACAGTATTTGTCTTTGTCTGACTTATTTCACTTAGCATAATGCCCTCCAAGTCCATTCATGTTGTTGCAAATGGCAAAATATCATTCTTTCTTATGGCTGAGTCGTATTGCAATATATGTATTTATTTTTATTTTTAAATTTTATTGAAGTATAGTTGATTTACAATGTTGTATTAGTTTTGGGTGTACAGCAAAGTGAGATATATATATATATATATATAAATTTTTTTTTCAGATTCCCTTCCCCTGTAGGTTATTACAAAATAGTGAATACAGTTCCCATGCTATACAGTAGGTCCTTGTTGATTATCTATTTTATATATAGTAGTGTGTATATGTTAATCCGAAACTCGTAATTTATCCCTTCCCTGATCTTTCCCCTTTGGTAACCATAAGTTTGTTTTTGAAGTCTGTGAGTCTGTTTCTGTTTTGTAAATAAGTTCATTTGTATCATTTTTTTAGATTCCACGTTTAAGTGATATCATATGATATTTGTGTTTATCTGTCTGACTTACCTCACTCAGTATGATAATCTCTAGGTCCGTCCATGTTGCTGCAGATGGCATTGTGTCATTCTTTTTTTGTGGCTAACTAGTATTCCATTTTGTGTGTGTGTGTGTGTGTGTGTGTGTGTGTGTGTGTGTACGTACATATCACATCCTCTTTATCCTTTCATCTGTTGATGAACACTTAGCTACTTTTTTCACTTTAGCCCTGTGGGTCTATTTTGTGAATACTTGGCAAATTAATAGTGATAAGAAAAAGCTATGGAAGAAGGTGTGCTAAATCCAACTAAACCCCAAGCTGTCATTCATTTTACACATCATCCTCGCTTTTCTCAGTCTGTGAAATATTATGATCCCTTGTGTAACACATCTGTCAAATTTCATTTAAAACTTCAAGGTATACATGGAACACAAGACCTTCGGCAGGTGAGTTTATTTTGTTTATTGTGAATGAAAATTTCCCTCAGAGGCAATGAGACTGTGAGGGCAAACTGTCTTCTAGAATGAAGAAGGAAGATGGAAAGAAAGAAAGAGATGCTAGATTTGCTAGTCTTTTGCTTGGATAATTCCTTTTATCATATTCATCATTTTCGTGGGACCCTATTGGCCAAAAGAAAATTAAGATGTTGGTATTGCTGTTGGCAGAGTTTTTCCTAACTGATAAGTGAGGAAAACCTCTTGGTTCCAAGAATCACCACCATTAGTGCTTTCAGGAAGCCTGCAACGATTGGACATAAGAAAAACAAAAGCCTGGTCATCTCAGCTCTAGGACAGGAGCTCTGGTTCCTGTTGTTCCTCATGTTGAGTAATAATTCAAACAAGACAAGACAAACCCCTCTTGAAATGAGAGGTTGGTTGGTTGGTTTGTTCTTAAGTGAAAATAAGCTGGGTTTCCTTGAATCCCTGTAGAAGGAGTGTTGTGAAGCACACATGCAAACTTCAGAGTCTTCAAATTTTTAGCTTCCTAGAGCAGGACAGAACTTAGGTAATAAGAAGTCAGAGGGCTTCCCTGGTGGCGCAGTGGTTGAGAGTCCGCCTGCCGATGCAGGGGACACAGGTTCGTGCCCCGGTCCGGGAAGATCCCACATGCCGTGGAGCGGCTGGGCCTGTGAGCCATGCCGCTGAGCCTGCGCGTCCGGAGCCTGTGCTCCGCAACGGGAGAGGCCACAGCAGTGAGAGGCCCGCGTACCGCCAAAAAAAAAAGAAGTCAGAAAGTAGAATCAACAACCATTGCTTTTGTGTCGTTGAGGGTCCGTTTCTGATTTGCTGGGTGTGAATAGTGGCATAGAACTTAACCACGTGAGATGTCAGAGGCCTGCGACTTCCCTTGACACCTTCTTATGCTGGCAGGCTCAGACATTGGCTCTTGGAGTTCTTGGGTGGCAGTGCTTACTACCACCTTCGCCTCCAATCTTAATATCTGTAGGCAGGAGTTTATATATAGGAATAAAATTTGAACCCCCGTTTTCAGGCCCAGTAAAAATGTCCTATAATAGACGTTTAGAGTCAACTGACATTTATCGAATACTTACTGTAGCCAGATGCTCTGCTACGTGCTTTCATTATTGTTATGACAACATTTTCCCTAGCTATGAAATGCAATTGGTTCTAGCCAGGCAAGTACTCTCTTTGGCATGAATAGATATCAGGCTAAAAATTGCACCTTCAGCTCTTTGCTCACTTTTTTTTTTTTTAACATCTTTATTGGGGTATAATTGCTTTACAATGGTGTGTAGTTTCTGCTTTATAACAAAGTGAATCGGTTATACATAAACATATGTTCCCATGTGTCTTCCCTCTTGCGTCTCCCTCCCTCCCACCCTCCCTATCCCACCCCTCCAGGCTGTCACAAAGCACCGAGCCAATATCCCTATGCCATGCGGCTGCTTCCCACTAGCTATCTACCTTACTACGTTTGTTAGTGTGTATATGTCCATGACTCTCTCTCGCACTGTCACAGCTCACCCTTCCCCCTCCCCATAACCTCAAGTCCGTTCTCCAGTAGGTCTGCGTCTTTATTCCTGCCTTACCCCTAGGTTCTTCATGACATTTTATTTTCTTAAATTCCATATATATGTGTTAGCATACGGTATTTGTCTTTTTCTTTCTGACTTACTTCACTCTGTATGACAGACTCTAGGTCTATCCACCTCATTACAAATAGCTCAATTTCGTTTCTTTTTATGGCTGAGTAATATTCCATTGTATATATGTGCCACATCTTCTTTATCCATTCATCCGATGATGGGCGCTTAGGTTGTTTCCATCTCCGGGCTATTGTAAATAGAGCTGCAATGAACATTTTGGTACATGACTCTTTTTGAATTTTGGTTTTCTCAGGGTATATGCCCAGTAGTGGGATTGCTGGGTCATATGGTAGTTCTATTTGTAGTTTTTTAAGGAACCTCCATACTGTTCTCCATAGTGGCTGAACCAATTCACATTCCCACCAGCAGTGCAAGAGGGTTCCCTTTTCTCCACACCCTATCCAGCATTTATTGTTTCTAGATTTTTTGATGATGGCCATTCTGACTGGTGTGAGATGATATCTCATTGTAGTTTTGATTTGCATTTCTCTAATGATTAACAATGTTGAGCATTCTTGCATGTGTTTGTTGGCAGTCTGTATATCTTCTTTGGAGAAATGTCTATTTAGGTCTTCTGCCCATTTTTGGATTGGGTTGTTTGTTTTTCTGATATTGAGCTGCATGAGCTGCTTGTAAATTTTGGAGATGAATCCTTTGTCAGTTGCTTCATTTGCAAATATTTTCTCCCATTCTGAGGGTTGTCTTTTCATCTTATTTATGGTTTCCTTTGCTGTGCAAAAGCTTTGAAGTTTCATTAGGTCCCATTTGTTTATTTTTGTTTTTATTTCCATTTCTCTAGGAGGTGGGTCAGAAAGGATCTTGCTGTGATTTATGTCATAGAGTGTTCTGCCTATGTTTTCCTCTAAGAGTTTGATAGTTTCTGGCCTTACATTTAGGTCTTTAATCCATTTTGAGCTTATTTTTGTGTATGGTGTTAGGGAGTGATCTAATCTCATACTGTTACATGTACCTGTCCAGTTTTCCCAGCACCACTTATTGAAGAGGCTGTCCTTTCTCCACTGTACATTCCTGCCACCTTTATCAAAGATAAGGTGTCCATATGTGCGTGGGTTTATCTCTGGGATTTCTATCCTGTTCCATTGATCTATCTTTCTGTTTTTGTGCCAGTACCATACTGTCTTGATTACTGTAGCTTTGTAGTATAGTCTGAAGTCAGGGAACCTGATTCCTCCAGCTCCTTTTTTCGTTCTCAAGATTGCTTTGGCTATTCGGGGTCTTTTGTGTTTCCATACAAATTGTGAAATTTTTTGTTCTAGTTCTGTGAAAAATGCCAGTGGTAGTTTGATAGGGATTGCATTGAATCTATAGATTGCTTTGGGTAGTAGAGTCATTTTCACAATGTTGATTCTTCCAATCCAAGAACATGGTATATCTCTCCATCTATTTGTATCATCTTTAATTTCTTTCATCAGTGTCTTATAATTTTCTGCATACAGGTCTTTTGTCTCCTTAGGTAGGTTTATTCCTAGATATTTTATTCTTTTTGTTGCAGTGGTACATGGGAGTGTTTTCTTGATTTCACTTTCAGATTTTTCATCATTAGTATATAGGAATGCCAGAGATTTCTGTGCATTAATTTTGTATCCTGCCACTTTACCAAATTCATTGATTAGCTCTAGTAGTTTTCTGGCAGCATCTTTAGGATTCTCTATGTATAGTATCATGTCATCTGCAAACAGTGACAGCTTTACTTCTTCTTTTCCGATTTGGATTCCTTTTATTTCCTTTTCTTCTCTGATTGCTGTGGCTAAAACTTCCAAAACTATGTTGAATAAGAGTGGTGAGAGTGGGCAACCTTGTCTCGTTCCTGATCTTAGTGGAAATGCTTTCAGTTTTTCACCATTGAGGATGATGTTGGCTGTGGGCTTGTCATATATGGCCTTTATTATGTTGAGGAAAGTTCCCTCTGTGCCTACTTTCTGCAGGGTTTTTATCATAAATGGGTGTTGAATTTTGTCAAAAGCTTTTTCTGCATCTATTGAGATGATCGTATGGTTTTTCTCCTTCAATTTGTTAATATGGTTTATCACATTGATAGATTTACGTATATTGAAGAATCCTTGCATTCCTGGAATAAACCCCACTTGATCATGGTGTATGATCCTTTTAATGTGCTGTTGGATTCTGTTTGCTAGTATTTTGTTGAGGATTTTTGCATCTATATTCATCAGTGATATTGGCCTGTAGTTTTCTTTCTTTATGACATCCTTGTCTGGTTTTGGTATCAAGGTGATGGTGGCCTCGTCGAATCAATTTGGGAGTGTTCCTCTCTCTGCTATATTTTGGAAGATTTTGAGAAGGATAGGTGATAGCTCTTCTCTAAATGTTTGATAGAATTCGCCTGTGAAGCCATCTGGTCCTGGGCTTTTGTTTGTTGGAAGATTTTTAATCACAGTTTCAATTTCAGTGCTTGTGATTGGTCTGTTCACATTTTCTATTTCTTCCTGATTCAGTCTTGGCAGGTTGTGCATTTCTAAGAATTTGTCCATTTCTTCCAGGTTGTCCATTTTATTGGCATAGAGTTGCTTGTAGTAATCTCTCATGATCCTTTGTATTTCTGCAGTGTCAGTTGTTACTTCTCCTTTTTCATTTCTAATTCTATTGATTTGAGTCTTCTCCCTTTTTTTCCTGATGAGTCTGGCTAATGGTTTATCTATTTTGTTTATCTTCTCAAAGAACCAGCTTTTAGTTTTATTGATCTTTGCTATCGTTTCCTTCATTTTTAAAAATTTATTTCGATCTGATTTTTATGATTTCTTTACTTCTGCTAACTTTGGGGTTTTTTTGTTCTTCTTTCTCTAATTGCTTTAGGTGCAAGGTTAGGTTGTTTATTCGAGATGTTTCCTGTTTCTTAAGGTGGGCTTTTATTGCTATAAACTTCCCTCTTAGAACTGCTTTTGCTGCATCCCATAGGTTTTGGGTCGTCGTGTCTCCATTGTCATTTGTTTCTAGGTATTTTTTGATTTCCTCTTTGATTTCTTCAGTGATCACTTCGTTATTAAGTAGTGTATTGTTTAGCCTCCATGTGTTTGTATTTTTTACAGGTCTTTTCCTGTAATTGATATCTAGTCTCGTAGCGTTGTGGTCGGAAAAGATACTTGACGCAATTTCAATTTTCTTAACTTTACCAAGACTTGATTTGTGACTCAAGATATGATCTATCCTGGAGAATGTTCCATGAGCACTTGAGAAAAATGTGTATTCTGTTGTTTTTGGATGGAGTGTCCTATAAATATCAATTAAGTCCATCTTGTTTAATGTATCATTTAAAGCTTGTGTTTCCTTATTTATTTTCATTCTGCATGATCTGTCCATTGGTGAAAGTGGGGTGTTAAAGTCCCCTTCTATGAATGTGTTACTGTCGATTTCCCCTTTTATGGCTGTTAGTATTTGCCTTACGTATTGAGGTGCTCCCACGTTGGGTGCATAAATATTTACAATTGTTATATCTTCTTCTTGGATTGATTGCTTGATCATTATGTAGTGTCCTTCTTTGTCTCTTCTAATAGTCTTTATTTTAAAGTCTATTTTGTCTGATGTGAGAATTGCTACTGCAGCTTTCCTTTGGTTTCCATTTACATGGAATATCTTTTTCCATCCCCTCACTTTCAGTCTGTATGTGTCTCTAGGTCTGAAGTGGGTCTCTTGTAGACCACAAATATATGGGTCTTCTTTTTGTATCCATTCAGCCAATCTGTGTCTTTTGGTGGGAGCATTTAGTCCATTTACATTTAAGGTAATTATCGATATGTATGTTCCTATTCCCATTTTCATAATTGTTTTGGGTTCATTATTGTAGGTCTTTTCCTTCTCTTGTGTTTCTTGCCTAGAGACGTTCCTTTAGCATTTGTTGTAAAGATGGTTTGGTGGTGCTGAACTCTCTCAACTTTTGCTTGTCTGTAAAGGTTTTAATTTCTCCATCAAATCTGAATGAGATCCTTGCTGGGTAGAGTAATCTTGGTTGCAGGTTTTTCTCCTTCATCACTTTAAATATGTCCTGCCAGTCCCTTCTGGCTTGCAGAGTTTCTGCTGAAAGATCAGCTGTTAACCTTATGGGGATTCCCTTGTGTGTTATTTGTTGTTTTTCCCTTGCTGCTTTTAATATGCTTTCTTTGTATTTCATTTTTGACAGTTTGATTAATATGTGTCTTGGCGTATTTCTCCTTGGCTTTATCCTGTATGGGACTCTCTGTGCTTCCTGGACTTGATTAACTATTTCCTTTCCCATATTAGGGAAGTTTTCAACTATAATCTCTTCAAATATTTTCTCAGTCCCTTTGTTTTTCTCTTCTTCTTCTGAAACCCCTATAATTCCAGTGTTGGTGCCTTTAATGTTGTCCCAGGGGTCTCTGAGACTGTCCTCAGTTCTTTTCATTCTTTTTTCTTTATTCTGCTCTGCAGTAGTTATTTCCACTGTTTCATCCTCCAGGTCACTTATCCATTCTTCTGCCTCAGTTATTCTGCTACTGATTCCTTCTAGAGAATTTTTCATTTCATTTATTGTGCTGTTCATCTTTGTTTGTTTCATCTTTAGTTCTTCTAGGTCCTTGTTAAATGTTTCTTGCATTTTGTCTATTCTATTACCAAGATTTTGGATCATCTTTACTATCATTATTCTGAATTCTTTTTCGGGAGAGTGCCTATTTCCTCTTCATTTGTTAGGTCTGGTGGGTTTTTATCTTGCTCCTTCATCTGCTGTGTGTTTTTCTGTCTTCTTATTTTGCTTATCTTACTGTGTTTGGGGTCTCCTTTTTGCAGGCTGCACGTTCGTAGTTCCCGTTGTTTTTGGTGTCTATCCCCAGTGGCTAAGATCGGTTCAGTGGGTTGTGTAGGCTTCCTGGTGGAGGGGACTAGTGCCTGTGTTCTGGTGGATGAGGCTGGATCTTGTCTCTCTGTTGGGCAGTTCCACATCTTGTGGTGTGTTTTGGGGTGTCTGTGGACTTATTATGATTTTAGACAGCCTCTCTGCCAATGGGTGGGGTTGTGTTCCTGTTTTGCTAGTTGTTTGGCATAGGGTGTCTGGCACTGTAGCTTGCTGGTCGTTGAGTGGAGTTGGGTGCTGGCATTGAGATGGAGATCTCTGGGAGATTTTTGCCATTTTATATTATGTGGAGCTGGGAGGTCTCTTGTTGACAAGTGTCCTGAAGTTGGCTCTCCCATCTCAGAGGCACAGCACTGACTCCTGGTTGCAGCACCAAGAGCCTTTCATCCACACGGCTCAGAATAAAAGGGAGAAAAGGTAGAGAGAAATAATTAGTAGAAGTAGGAAGAAAGAAAGAAGGAACGAAAGAAAGAAAGAAAGGAAGGAAGGAAGGAAGAAGAAAAGAAGGAAAGAAAGAGAGAAAGGAAGGAGGGAGGGAGGGAGGGTGGTACGGTGGGACGAAGGAAGGAAGGATGGAAGGCAGGAAGGCAGGAAATAAGAAAGATAGAAGATAAAGTAAAAAAAAATAGAGTAAAATGTAATAAAGTTATTAAATTAAAAAATAATTATGAAGAAAAAAAATTAAAAAAAAAACGGACGGATAGAACCTTAGGACAAATGGTGGAAGCAAAGCTATACAGACAAAATCTCATACAGAAGCATACACATACACACTCACAAAAATAGGAAAAGGGGAAGAAATCATAAATCTTGCTCTCAAAGTCCACCTCCTCAATTTGGGATGATTCGTTATCTAAAGGAGGGAAGGATGGAAGGAAGGAAGGAAGGAAAGAAAGAAAGAAAGAAAGAAAGAAAGAAAGAAAGAAAGAAAGAAAGAAAGAAAGAAAGAAAGGGAAAGGAAGGAAGGAAGGAAGGAAGAAAAGAAAGAAAGAAAGAAAAGAAAGAAAGAAAGATAAAGTAAAATAAAATAGAGTTATTAAAATTAAAATTAATTATTAAGAAAGAAAAAAAATTAAGAAAAAGACGGAGAGAACCCTAGGACAAGTGGTGGAAGCAAAGCTGTACAGACAAAATCTCACACAGAAGCATACACATACACACTCACAAAAAGAGGAAAAGGGGAAAAAATCATAAATCTTGCTCTCAAAGTCCACCTCCTCAATTTGGGATGATTCGTTGTCTATTCATGTATTCCACAGATGCAGGGTACATCAAGTTGATTGTGGAGAGTTAATCCGCTGCTTCTGAGGCTGCTGGGAGAGATTTCCCTTTCTCTTCTTTGTTCTCACAGCTCCCAGGGGCTCAGCTTTGGATTTGGCCCCGCCTCTGCGTGTAGGTCGCTGGAGGGTGTCTGTTGTTTGCTCAGACAAGATGGGGTTAAAGGAGCCGCTGGTTCGGGGTCTCTGGCTCACTCAGGCCGGGGGGAGGGAGGGGCACGGAGTGCGGGGCGAGCCTGCGTCGGGAGAGGGCAGCGTGACGTTACACCAGCCTGAGGCTCGCTGTGCGTTCTCCCGGGGAAATTGTCCCTGGATCCCGGGAACCCGGCAGTGGCTGGCTGCACAAGCTCCCCAGAAGGGGGGTGTGGATAGTGACCTGCGGTTGCACACAGGCTTCTTGGTGGCGACAGCAGCAGCCTTAGCGTCTCATGCCCGTCTCTGGGGTCTGCGCTGTTAGCCGCGGCTCGCGCCCGTCTCTGGAGCTGCTTTAAGCAGCGCTCTTAATCCCCTCTCCTCGCGCACCAGGGAACAAAGAGGCAAGAGAAAGTCTCTTGCCTCTTTGGCAGCTCCAGACCTTTTCCCGGACTCCCTCCCGGCTAGCCGTGGTGCACTAACCCCTTCAGGCTGTGTTCACGCCGCCAACCCCAGTCCTCTCCCTGCGCTCTGACCAAAGCCCAAGCCTCAGCTTGCAGCCCCGCCCGCCCCGGCGGGTGAGCAGACAAGCCTCTCGGGCTGGTGAGTGCCGGACAGCAGTGATCCTCTGTGCGGCAATCTCCCTGCTTTTCCCTCCGCACCCCTGTGGCTGCGCTCTCCTCCACAGCTCCGAAGCTTTCCGCCTCCGCCACCCACAGTCTCCGCCCGAGAAGGGGCTTCTTAGTGTGTGGAAACCTTTCCTCCTTTACAGCTCCCTCCCACTGGTGCAGGTCCCGTCCCTATTCTTTTGTCTCTGTTTTTTCTTTTTTTCTTTTGCCCTACCCAGGTACGTGGGGAGTTTCTTGCCTTTTGGGAGGTCTGAGGTCTTCTGCCAGCGTTCAGTAGGTGTTCTGTAGGAGTTGTTCCACGTGTAGATGTATTTCTGTTGTATCTGTGGGGAGGAAGGTGATCTCCACATCTTACTTTTCCGCCATCTTCCCCTCCCTCTCTTGTTGCTGTTTTTAGGGTAGGAGTGACTTAGATGTGCTGACAGGGACGCAGAGGTGAAGCAGAGCTTTCATTCTATATTTACTCATCAAGTGTAGAAATGTCTGTAAATCACCAAATATGCATCGAGTGCCTATATTACTTGCCCAGCGTCTCGGTTAATATGCACAGTATTATTTGTGCAGTCTGATTAATCTGTGAAGAGCTCTGGTGTTTATTCGTTTTGCCCTTAAGGTAAAGGATTAAGCTTGTCATTAAAGAACTGGGATAGCTTTGGACAAAAAAAAAAAAAAAAAAGACAGTGGAATTCACCCAAAATAATAGATAGGATTGTTTTTAAATGGCTTTAGAGACAAGTCAGTGCTACTGAATTAGTGAAAATGTGACTGACATCTTTCTATAGGTCAGGCTCAGTGAAAACAAAAGAGAAGGTGGGAAAAGCTATAAAAAATAATAAGGATTCCAATATAACTGCCAAGGATGGACTTTTACTCTATGATTTCCCTTTAGACTAAGATTCAGTGTCAGTCCTTCATCAAGTTAGAAATTTTAACATGTGCAGCAGCTTCCCTGGGTCACATCTGGCAACTTCAGTTTTTTGTGGATTTTATATTTTAACATGTAATTTAAAAAGTAAACCTTGGGTCCAGATTCAATTCCCCTCGTTTTAATCACTATCCCAGTTCTTTCTTCTTGAACATATTTTGTTCTTCCTTTATTAGAAGCTGATGATTATTGGTACAAATATCTCTAATGTAAGCCTTGTATATAATGTCTAGGGTGATGTTTGATTCTAGTCAAAAAGAAATGGTTGCTGCTTTGAGGTTCTGAAAATGCTTTTTACTCTATAGAGAAGATGCAAATTTTGTGACATGTTGAAAAACTTAAATCTTTGAAGTTATTGTAAAGGTACTAATTATCTAAATCAGGATTTCCTAAACTGTGTTTATTTTGCCATATATTCCAGGAAGTAAAAAAGGGCTTCTTAGGTGGAATGCCTGGGAATTGATGGTTAAAATGAATACCATATTCTGAGGATTAAATTGTACTAAAGCTACATTCCCTCTTCCCCCCTAAACTATATATACACACACACACACGCACACATACATATTTATACACACACACATATATGTATACATATATGCATACATATATGAGTGAGTGTATATATGTATATAATTTTTTTCAGCTTTTGGCTTTTTGTGCTGCATTTCAAATTACTGTGCAAACATGACTTGTTGATAAGAATTTAAGACTACTCCATCAACAGGAATCAAAATGGTTTAATAACATCTTCCTGCCAAGAGAACACACTGCACAAAGTCAGCAGTAACTTAGATTAAAAGATTCCCCCTACTGCAGGGAAAATGTTAAGTGTAATTCTAAAATGACTATGAAGAATTTGCCTTTAATTTCTTGTTTATGATTTGTAGCTTCAACTTCTTCCTTACCATTTTGTACTGGAGAAAATAGATTTCTGTACTATCCTAAATAGAGAAGCACACCAAATGGTTTCACATTTCAGTTACTGAGAGTATATTTTACTCTGTTCAGGTAAAAATAGGCAGCAGATCCAAACTTGAAATAATAGCCTGGATGGGCTGATTAAATCTGTGATCAACAATTTTCAACTCTTTGCTTGATAATTGGAAGAATTGCAAACGAAGGCAAGTTTATATGGTTGGTTTCAATTAAGGCTATTGTTTTGAGAGAATCAGACAGCTTGGTAATCAAGTTGTGAACTCTATGCATCTCTTAACGAACTAATTTAATCTGATATCTCTTCAAAGGCTGTGTTCTGTATTACCAATTAACTATACCTCTCAGGTATCCCAGCTCCTCTACCTGGGGTCTGCTCTCTGGTTGATAATTTTTTATTGGATTCAGTAAAGACATTGAATTTGCAAATGGATTCTTTTGGGGTTTGTATAGTATCAATAATAACAACCCCAGAGTCCTTTTGCTCAGTGAAATTATGTTTTTTAACAACAAGCTTTACACATTGAAATTAACTAAGCAAAATTATTAACACTCATTTGAATGTTTAATAATTAATGATTTAAATAATTAAAATTAAAATACATGTAGAAAATGTATTTTTTCCCAGTCTTTACTGCATTATCTTTGTGTGTCTCTGTGTGTGTTTGCCTGTATGATTAACGACTTGTTTGTCGAGCTTCAAGTGGAAAAATTCCAGCAACGAAGACAAAAGTGAGTGATGAGAGAGTATTTCCAAACAGACCTCTCTTAAAATGGCTTTTCAGTAAAAGCCTTTGCCTCCACTTCTGCCCAGCTGCATTAAGTTGCGAGAAACATTTAATTTACTTTAGGATGCCAAGTACCTTGTCTTTTTCAAAGCTAAGGAAGTCTGGTTTTGTCGGACTTGCTGTCTTTTTTTTTTTTTTTAATAGAAAGGACTTGCCAACTTTGAGAGGTAGTTACTCATTTCTTCAGATTCCAATTCTATTCGATTTCTTTTGTGTCTGTTCATCATCGGAGCTCCCTCTTATCTCAAAAGGTAAGCTTAAGTTTGGCCCTTTAGCCTCAGTTCCTGGAACAACATTAATGTTCCTAAATATCCGTGTTGACATCCAAAGGTCTGTAGCCTCTTTTCTTGGAAGGAATTTGATTCTTCCAATATTCAAATTGAACACTGTACTCTTATATGTGCAGAGCAGTAGATAGAAAAAGGGGAAAGGGGGCAATTTATCTTGACTCCAGTCAACAAGCTACACAAATTCATATGAAAAAAGTGAATCTGCAAAAAATGCATGGAGAAAAATTAGGTACACCAGCTATGTGTGATTTTTGCAGTTGATTTTCTACAGCATATCAACCCTGGCACCCCTCCAAAGCAGCCTTTGACCAGGAAATCACTATATGTACAACCTTGGAAAATTGCCTCAACAATAAAATATCTTAGACAGTGTATCTTCTTTTTGTTTGAAAAGCATATTTACGATTACGTGTTTATTAGGAGTTTATAATAGGGTATCCTACGTACTAAATGCCTCCCTCCCCAACACATATTCACACAAACACACACAGGAACAGTTTTAACTTCTATTTAAACCTGAGTTCTGGAGTAGATTATGGTTGTATTATAGATATGTAGTATCTTTGGATCTTTTTCAAGTATATCTTCCCATGTAATATCTGACCTAAAATAAAACAGTCATTCCTTTTTCTTTAAATATAACATTAATTGATAACCAGTTTTTAGTTGCAGAGAAGGCCTAACTCTAGAACAATTTACTAGGGAGAAAAAAGGAAGATAAAACGAATATTAAGAAGTGATAGGAAGAGGTGATGTAATTTTGTATTCTTTTCTAATGGAAACAGCTACTGACTTTGTGCCAGGCACTGTGATAAGCACTTTACACATATTATCTCATCTCATCCTCATTGCAGCCCTGTGAGGTCGGTGTTATTATTTATCTCCTTTTTACAGATGGGGAACCTCAGGCTCCGAGAGATTAGGTAGCGTGCCCAAAGACATTCTACTAGTAAACAGCAGCATCCAAACTTGAACTTAACTTTCTAACTCCATAGTCTATGTTTATAACCCCTGTGGCTATATTATGGAAACATAAAAAAGGCTTCATTGGGAACCTGAGTTTGCTGCTTGTCTCTTTCATTATGTATTAGTGATCTAGGACTGAGCACTGGATAAAGACAGTGCTGCTTGAAGGAAGTAAACATCTGGAATGACCAGATGCTGTAGACTTTGCAATACACTTCCAAGTTATAGAACTATGTATTGTTAGAAGTGGAAGGGGGTTGTTGATCTACTTTTAAAGAGAAGCAATGGATTGGGACATGTTGGGATTCCCACTTATTCTGTAACCTTTATGGGGAAAGTTGATTTCTTACATAAAGACTCACGCTGACCATTTCTGTTCTTTGGGGTGCCTCCTTTATTGGTCCCACCATATACTGGGCACTTTGCCTTGCTACCCTGCATGTGGACCAAATCTTTGTTTGCCCACCAGCACAATGTCTTCCATATAGCAGATGTTCACTACTTACATTGGTTTAGCAAGTATTTGTTAGGAACTTAGTATATATGAGGTATTGAGCAGACACTGAAGATGAATAACACATGCCCTTGAGGAGCTGACATTCGAGCAAACAGAGAGGCAAGGGTTCCACTATAGTGTGACAAGTGTTGAGATGGAGGTGGCCAGGCATGTTTGATGGGGATGCTGAAACCTTGAGTATGGTTCGGTGTCTGGATCTCATTCATCCACTCATCTGATATGCATATCCCATCTGAGGCATTCTCCCCTACATTGGAGCACATCCAATAAGAAGGCACTCACTTTTTACCAAGAAGAAGTTAAACTGCATTTTTCTAATCTACCAAATGCCATGTATTTTGACATTAAATCTATGAATGCAATGCAATTACATATTTCATTTGTAAATAAAACTTAAGTAGAGCTGTTGTTAGTATTGCTTGGCACCTCCAGAAATCATATAATATCTTAATAGAACTTAAAGGTTCTGGGATTCATTCTGTGCCAAAATATGTACCTAGGAATAAGCCTTTAAATTTTAGGTTATGTTTGTTCACTTTTGTGCCCATGGGAGGCAGTACAGAGTAGTGATTGACAGCAAGCATTCTAGAGCATGCCTGAATTTGACCCGGCTCTTCCACTCATCCACTGTATGACCTTGGACCAAATTACTTGTCTTTCAGTATCTCAGTTTCCTCATCTATAAAATGGGGGAAATGCTGGTATCTACTTCATAGGATTGTTATGAACAGTAAATAATGTACGTGAAAATGCTAAGGTTAGTGCCAGGCACGTAGTAAACACAGTGTGCATATTTCCTGTTATTATATTTTCAATTCATCTGAACTTTCATGCTTTATTACTCTGTTTTTCATAAATCATACACACTCACCTTTAAATGAAATTCAGATAATTAGAAATTGATGTGAACTTTTCTCTTACACAGAGTCCATAGTCCTTTGAGTCTTTTCACACCAAAAGCCGAGTAGGCTCTCTATTATCTCTGCTTGGAAACGAGAGGTCAACTTTGACATTCCTTTCTGCTCCTTTTACAAGGCCACAGCATTTTACAATAAATTACGTGACTATCTCCTATCAGTTATCTTGATAAAATTTCTGTAGCTCACGCACTAGCTTGTGCTAAGGGATCAATGCTGTTAGAATGTTTGATGTGTAGTTTAAAATCCCCAAGAAATAAAGCATACAACAGAGTTGGATTTACATTTCTTGACTGCATTGATGCCATTCTGTTTGCCAGTCTTGTGATTTATGTGGACATTTTTTTAGTCAGCCACTAGCATCATTGGCCAATATGCTGTCTAGGGGCCAGAATTTAGTGGTGACTTTCAGTCTCCTACTGCTGATAAAGGTTTTTGGCAGTGTTTTGGAATTCTGCTTGGCCAAAACAGTTGACAAATACAAAGTCATTTAGAATAATAATAAACTAACATCGAGATTACTGTTTTTGCCTTAGTTCACATTATTGTTAGCCTTTCATCTTTCTATATTATGTCACATTTATTATTTCTATTACAATGATGATATAGTCATTTTCAGGATTAAGCACATGAAAAAATGCTGAAAATGACAGGAAGGAGTGAGGGAGCCAGTTTGGCTCAGAAAACAGAAGACTGGTGGGACTAGATGCTATACTAAGTGCAGCTCATCCGGGGTCCAGGGGAAATCCACTTTGTTCTTCCAGCCTTTATGGACCAAGTTGTTGCAATGTCCTCATCATTATACTTAGATTACAATTTTATCTTTGTCATTAAATGGAAACATATTAATATTGTGCCCACCAAGAAAGCTTCCTCAGTAGCAATAAGTAAATGGGTTAATTACAGCTTTCACATGTATGGTCATTATCAATTTTTAATCTGAAGTTCCCTTAAATAAAATATGTAAGCAGTGAAGTTGGGCTTAGAAATTTACCCACAAGTAGTCTTTATAACCTACTGTAATTATCTCTAGAAATCATCATGTGTTCAAGTGACTAACTCTCCAAAGTTTGTACTAAGATAAATAAACAGAAGCAGCAATAACCAGTTCCCTTGTATTTCCTAATCATTGGCATGCCTTTTAGTCATATTTTAGATTTAAGAAGGGCTCTGTCTCTCCCTAGGAATCCAAACTATGCTTTCTCTTATTTGGCTTCCTGGAAAATCTAAGCCTCCCTCTCGCTCAACAACTTAAGTTCAAACAAGCTTTTGTACATCCCTTTACACTGTGCACGTAATGTCAAGGGATCTGAGCATGTGGCATGCGTTAGCAAGCACCTAGCACAAAGTATCAGTGTGATAGTCCAGCAGTATACATCCGTATGGGCATATCTTACTGAAATATTTATTGGAATAATTCCTTATTAGTTGGTAAATAGGCACTGACCAGAGCACGCTTTCCACTGCTCACTTCCTGGTCACCCCCATGATTCAGGGGGAGAAAAAAAAGGCAATTCCTAGCAGAGTAGCATCAGTCCTGCTTGGCTTGTGCCCATCCTAGAAGTGTTGTTTAATATTTTGGATATCATTCCTGGCTCATAGCCAATTGTGAGATCTATCCCTTTCCCACCACCCATGCCATTGGAGCTCTAAGACCTTCACGGTCCTTTCATGGACTGTTTCCTCCCGGTTGCATCTTAAATGCTAACTAGCATTCTGAGAGAAGAGTCATGTCCCATAAAGAGATGGGGCACTACTTCCAGACCTCAGCTTCTAAACAGACACTTGAGATCTCATGAAAGCCAGATCCTAAAGCTTTTGAACTGCCCTCATAGAGAAGCCCCCAAGCGCTCCCTAAGAGCATTCCAGAGCCCACGTCATTTGTATTTCAAGACACAAATCTAGCATGTTTGAGTTAACACCTTACACAGAGCAGTTGTCTGCTATGTTTTCTTTGATTGAATCTGGTTTTGTAAAACAGAAAATTTAATCAGTGTGTTTGTAGGGCAGGTAACAGAGGCAGTTGTACTCTTGAAGTCACAGCTAATAAATACTTGCCAGTGAGGAGGAAGACAGACAGACTATAAAAGTAGGCATGAGGATTCCAAGCACACAGGCATTTGGGACATTTAAAAAGTGCTCAACATTTCCTTCAAGGCATGACTAATGTTTCTTTGTAATGATGACCTAGAATTATCAGAAAAAGTATAACTTTTCTTTTTTTACTGTCTTAAGTCTAAGGAAGCAACAAAATTTTAAAAACATTTCAGAAAGATTTGTCTCCAGGTCGATGATGAGACAAATATTCATGTTTAAGAGTTTTGTTTTTTGAAATCTCAATTTTATTGAATACCTCCTTGCCCGATAGTGTTCCAATAAATGAGGTGTTATTGTAACAAGACCCTAATGTGAACTTATGGACTTTTGTAATATCTGATGGGCCAGCAATATTAATAAAAATCATTTGTCATAGAAATTATAGCATTGAGAAAATTACTTTGGGACCAGAATCATTATCAAAAAGAGGTAGCTGCTTTCAGTTTAAGCACTTGCAAATTCATAGAGTTTGTTGGGGGGAAAGAATACAGAATATTAATCTTCTGTGTCCTCTTTTTCAATGAAATATAATTGAAGAATTATTTTCTCACTAATAGTAGTATAAGGCAGCCTGGTAAAAAAGAGTCTAAAACTGGTATCACCACTGAATTTTTGCGTGTGCACCTTTTTTAAAAAATAAATATGCATTTGTATCTGGAGGGAAGATTATTTTCTTTCATCAGTATCATACACACTCCAAAATATTTGTTCATTGTTTAGAAATAGAAATGTGGGCTAAAAGTAGAATAAAGATGAACACTTTACAATGTTTTTTGAGTTTCAGTTTGCCAGTGGAAGTTTTTCCAAATAACAGTAACACTTTGCTTATGCAAGGATTTTCAAGTTCTGTGTGGATGGAATGCTCGTGCTACCCTGTGTTAGAGGGAGTAATCTCCTGAAAAGAATACCATACAGATGGAAATGTCGCTTGTGTGTGCTTAGCGGAAAACCGCATGCATTTTCTTCAGAAGCAGAGCTTTCAAAGTTAAGTTCAGCTTTGTATCATTCACAGTATAATGAGCAACAAATATTCTAATTTATTTAAGAGAGTTACTGCTATCATAACAAAATAAATACATAGTAGTTTACAAGATGTGCCCTAAATAGAGTTTTCTAGGTGCGAATATATATACTCAAAGTAATTTACTCGAGGGAGGCTTTTTGATTGGCTCTATGTTAGAATTCGATATTTACACTAACATGTATTTGTGAAAACCTACTATGCACTCAGCACTAAAAAGTCTGTTTTAGCTCCCTTTTTTCTGCATTACTCCCTTCCCTTTTCTTTTTTGATCCTGTTTTATCATTTCAGCTTACAGCTGCTTTTAGGAAACGGCATTTCTGTTGCATCAGATAGTTTTTAAAGCATGCTCTTCTTACCTCTGCTTAGCATAACTGGTATATTTGGATAGCAAACACAGTATACCATTTAGTAGGTACAGCACTATTCCACTTATTACTAATCGTTTTCCTGATTTATCTATTGGTATGAATAACCTAGTAAAGAAATGGAATATGGAATGAGTTGTTTTCTCAGGTTTTAAGTCTCATTTCTAGTTCCTACTAGATGTGAAAATTGAATGTTCTTCCATTCTTTATGTTATCAACCTTTGCAATTCTAAGGAGCAGTTTTTCTTGATTTTAGCTAGCATTATAAGATATATTTAATTTTGAATTTACATTGTAAGATCATCATTTTCCTTTTACTGAGGGTTGTTGATACATTTTGTGAAATACAGTGAACTGTTAAATGGAACTCAACTGTCTGAAACCCACAATCAATAAGAATTTTATCTGCATTTGGTCATTAGGAGAAATAAAATATGAATTTACCAGAGATTATAAGAAAAAAAACTACCTGTGTTGTAGTCTAAGGTCAATTCATATTCAAGCCAAACCCCAACAGCTTCTATTAACCTTGAGAAGAATTGATGTCCAGGAATGCTGGCCTTTAGCCATTATAATATCTCTAGTAATGAAAGAAAGATTTAGTTAGGTTTACTGTATGTTGTTTATTAAGACCAAAAGCAAAAAATAAAAAAAAGGGGGACATGTATTGAAAAGATTTCTACCAAAGTGATTTCTAGTAACCATGACTTTTAAAAAGGATCACCCAGGACTTTCCTGGTGGCACAGTGGTTAAGAATCCGCCTGCCGATGCAGGGGACACGGGTTCGTGCCCCGGTCTGGGAAGATCCCACATGCTGCGGAGCGGCTGGGCCCGTGAGCCATGGCCGCTGAGCCTGCGCGTCCCGAGCCTGTGCTCCGCAACGGGAAAGGCCACAACAGTGAGAGGCCCGCGTACCACAAAAAAAAAAAAAAAAAGTAAGTAAATAAATAAAAAGCAAATAAATATAAAAAAATAAAAAGGATCACCCAGTGTTTTTATTAATTGAATCTATTTTATATGAGCTATAGATTTTGGACAATAGTGTGCTTTATCTTTTCATAAAACTGATGAAGAAAAGCTATTTCTTCTCATGCAGTCATTTTATTTTTTAGAAGATGTTGGGGGTAGGAGTTTATTAATTTATTTATTTTGGCTGTGTTGGGTCTTCATTTCTGTGCGAGGGCTTTCTCTAGTTGTGGCAAGCGGGGGCCACTCTTCATTGCGGTGCGCGGGCCTCTCACTATCGCAGCCTCTCTTGTTGCGGAGCACAGGCTTCAGACGCGCAGGCTCAGTAGTTGTGGCTCATGGGCCCAGTTGCTCCGCAGCATGTGAGATCTTCCCAGACCAGGACTCGAACCCGTGTCCCCTGCATTAGCAGGCGGATTCTCAACCACTGCGCCACCAGGGAAGCCCCAGTCATTTTTTATGTTCACAATTTAATGCCAGATTATTCTCCTCTTATCCCTTAAAAAAATTTCAGCCAACCTCTTTTTAGGTACAGTGATGGCTGGACCTTTGTTTAATTTACCATCTATACAGATCATGTTTGTTTGATTGATTATGAATGAGAAATCCACTCATTTTCTAAATCTTATCCATTGATAGAAATTGCTGTGCAATTGATTCAGCTGTAATAATATGAATGTATTTTAAATTCTACCAAAGTGAGAAAAGCAGTTATTGTAAAGACATAGCCTTAGTTATTTGGTGACATTTTTGAGATATTACATATTTCTTCCTAAATTATGCTTGTACAGCTAGCCTTATTCAGGCAAGCCACTATGCTTTCAATTCTGTTAGCTGACGCTAGGTCGTGCCTGTTTGTAAATTGTAACCATCTGGGCTTCCCACGTGTGAATAACAGTGAGAATAGGTTTATAGTACACAAGTGAATCAGATTTTTTCAATGAAAATTAATTATTAAAATGATCAATATAAATATTCCATCAGTTACCTATTATAGACAGGTTGATACACCATTTTTAGTAATATTTAAGGAAATGAAAGTGCATGACTATGAGTACCTTTCTCCCATCAAACTTTGTTATTAATAACCTCATATGCTTTCTTTGGTTTTTTCCTTTAGGGAGAATTTTTCTCTTCCTTTTAACTTTGTGTATTAAGAAGCTTTGGGCTATATGCCTTTATACAGCTTCCCATAGGCTTTCTGCTTATAGCTTTCTCTTCTACTGCCCTAGTTAATTGCTTTGCTGCTAGTTCTAGTTGCCCTAAATGACTAAGGTCTGATTTCTTTAGGTCTCAGATGAAGTATTATTTCTTGGCACTTTTTATATAGGAAAGAACCATGTCATGTATTCAGTACAGTCTCACTAGTTTTAACCCCCTTTTAGCCAGCAGTCATAAGATTCTATCCCTTACCCAACAACACACACACACACACACGCATGCGCGCGCACACACACACACACACACACACACACACACACCCCGAGTGCGTGCACCCTTCCCTCCCTTCATGCATTGGCTTCCAGCAGTATAATATACACATGTAGATAAGTGGCTGTAACTTCTTTTAGTCTCTGAAAAATCCCGTGGTGGTCTCTCTTCCACCAGCTAGCTGCCAGCCACTGTCACTAATTCTAACTCCTGCTTTCCTTTGGACTTTGATGCTTGGATTGTTTTAAAAGCTAATTTGCATCAAATAGTAAAGATCATCTATTAACTTCCCTAGCAAGTTCCTGGCAGTTTTATAGTCTGCTTTGTAAAAAGATGCCATTACTCTATTTCTTCTGAACCTTTGAAAGCATTTATTTCAACTTCCCTTTCAATAAATAGAATGGTTTTAAGTAGAGACATAGTGGCTTCAGTTATGATCACATGTGTTCTCATGCTGTGAAAATTAAGAGTTTAAATATGAAGAGAAAGAAGAAAGAGAGAGAGAATGATACTGATGGAGGAAGGGAAGAAGGGAGGAGAGAGAGACACACAGAGAGAGAGACAGAGACAGAGAGAGAAACAGAAAGAAAGAAAGAAAGAAAGAAAGAAAGAAAGAAAGAAAGAAAGAAAGAAAAGAAAGAAAGAAAGAGAAAGAAAGAAAAGAAAGAAAGAAAGGAAAGAAAGAAAGAAAGAAAAAAAAGAAAAGAAAGAAAGAAAGAAAGAAAAAGAAAGATATTAAAACTTCTCCAAGATGTAGAACAAAGTATTCAATTTTGGTTGTTAGAACTGAGCTCCTGTGCTGGCTGTGTCACTAACTTTCTTGTAACTGTGACCAAGTGATTTCTCATTTATAGTCCTGTTATCTTGTCTGGAAAATGAAGGAATTGGCCTGTAGATCATCATTGCCCACATTGTGAGTCTGTGACTCAGGCTCGTATTAAAGCAAAAATGTGGGGAATGTATCTTAGCTTCAGGTCTGCTTGAGTTCATGACTAAACAACTCAACTACCAATAAAAGGCACAGATTTTTATGTGTGATAAAAATGTATAGGTTCACTCTTTCTCCTCTCCTTTCCTGCATTGCCTGGACCTGCTGCTGTCAAGGCAGTGCTTCACATTTGGGAGACACTGGTAGATATAACACTTTCATATTCACACTAAAGGAAAACAGGAACCCTGGGATGCTTATTTCTTTCATTCACATAGACACAGTCATTCTGATTTACAAGAAATATTACCTTTGGATAAGAGAGAGTATTCTAAGAGGGCACAGCTTCTCTCTGTATTTCTAGGAGTTTGTGGTTATAAAGCAAGGGACATTCAGAACTTAGTCGTATGCTACCTCTAATAATTTGGAGAGGTGAGGTTGTCTCCTCAAATAGATTATAAACTCCTTGAGGGAAGAGAATCTATCTTATATGCATTTTTTTTGTCGCTCAAAGACCAAATGCAGTGCTATGCACATAGCCTACAAGTTAGCAGTGCACTTCCTCTCTCTGACAAAAAGTTACTGACTCATGGCATCTTAGCCTCGTATGGTGATTTTGATGTTTCTAGTCCAACTTCCCATTCAGTGTGATAGAAACCCAGTGCAGAGGAGCGCACCACCTAGCAAAGCAGGTCAGTGCACTGTTGGACAGTTCAAGCTCTGAGCTGGTCCTTCACTGTGTTGAGCTAACATGTGTCTCTCTATATATTTTCACCCCTAGATCCTTCTGGAGAAACAGAAAACAAGTCAACTGCTTGCCTTTATATTGTTCATCTCCAGAGTTCCTCATTTCCTAAGTATTTATATAAGGAACTTGATGGCTTCAGAGTAAATACATAGCAAAACATTAAAAAAATTTTTTTAGTCATTGTAGTCATGGGATGAGGTTTGTGAGATTCCTATTTCCATATTGAACAAAATGAATTCTGATGATTTATTTCAGAAGCACTTTTTAGTGCCAAGCACTCTTCAGAGTGCTTTATAAATATTAACACACTTTAATCTACAATCCAACCCTGTGAGATTGATACTGTCATTGACACCATTTTATGGATGAGGAAACTGAAGTACAGATGATTTAGATAACTTGCCCAAGATCTTTCATCTGGTAAGAGGTAAGATTATGAATAAGGGCTTCTTGTTCCAAAATCCTATTCTCAACCACTAGGCAAAGATGGGATATCTTTTAGGGTTTTTTTAAATTTATTTTTTAAGCTGGGTCATTTAATTTTTTTCTCTTTTTCATTCTCATAAATTAGTACTTAGCTGTTTAAAGTTTCCAATTTTTCATGAGACTTATTTAAAATTGTTTCCTTTTTAAAGGTCTGGAAAAGGTACTGCTTAAAGATCTTTCATTTATTGTTTGTTTTTGCCACCTTGAAGCACTATACCTTTATTCTGATTATATAAAACTTTTTCCAATTTAGTTAACTGATGTTGCTAATATCTGGGAAAGTTCTACTCCAGTCTGTAAGGATGCTGTTACATCAGCTCTGTTTTCTGTCCCTAGGGAAGCTCTACTTTTTTCCATCTAGGTCTTTTGCACTCTCCTACACTGAATTTATTTAAATGTTTGCTTTGGCTCAAGCCTAAAACATCAAATAAATACCATAATTTGCTCATTTATATATTTTTCACTTTCTTTAAATTCCTAACAACTGTCCTACCATGTCTAAAACCAGTTCTGTGTCATTAACCTGGATCTTGGATTTATGGAGTGCCTACCTCACACCAGGGATTTTCACATCTGTCATATGATTTAATCCTGCAAGGAAACTGAGATGCTGAGGTTAAATATCTTGACCAAAGGTCAAATCCAGGTCTTTGTGATTCTAAAGCTCATTCTATACAGTCCAGAACAACTAGCCTTTCTTCACTTTCCTGGGCCTTAGTTTTCTCATCTGTGCAATGAAAACAAATGGATTGAGAGCCTATTAAGTGTCACGTACCAGGCTAGGTCCTGCGCAAAAGTGGTTCACAGAAATAGCTACACAACTATGACATAATAAACTCGTGGCGGAGAGTTCTGTTTGAGCACCCGGTGATGCCTTCTTCTTGGTAGAGGTGAGAAGCTGCCCCTAGAGGAAAAAGTGAGATTTCTCCCTTTCTAAAGAAGCACATTCTATAATTCTATTCTACCATAAAATAGATACATTGAAAAAAATCATGTTGTACTCTTCTTTCTATAAACAGGTTTATTAAGTGTGTGGCATCACAATTATAGTTTGCTAGACTACTAAAGTCCATGAGAAGAGGAACCATGTCCAGTGCCTCGTATATAGTACTTAATACATATTTGGAGGATGAATGAAGGAAAAAAGACATTTTTGTAAATATATGGACTCTTACCTACACACGACTGACAATTCAAAGATTTTTTAATGAGTAACTACTATCTTATGCCTACTGCCACCTCTGTTATTTATATAATTTTCAACTCAGCTAACACTTATTGAGAACCTAGTTGTGCTAGGTACTGTGCTTGGGAAGGTAACAGTGAACGTACCTACAGCTCTAGCAATGTTTAATTCAAATTAGCATTGTTCTTGAATGCAGTTGTAGAATGTAGAACAGTTTTAATAGAATGGTGGAGATGGAATCCATCTTGTAGTGAGTGCAGGAGTGATTGAGACTGAGGAAGAGGAGGAATCAGTTTGAAGATATTCCAGCAATGAAGGCTTAGGAAGCCTTCCTTGAGAGAGAGGCAGAGCTGAACTGTAGAAAAGTTGCATGGATGTTTGTGGGAGAGACAGAATTGCAGCTCAAGAGATCATGGGAAGGGCTTCCCTGGTGACACAGTGGTTAAGAATCCGCCTGGTTCAAGCCCTGGTCCGGGAAGATCCCACATGCTGTGGAGCAACTAATCCCGTGCACCACAAGTACTGAGACTGCGCTCTAGAGCCCGCGAGCCACAATTACTGAGCCCGCGAGCCACAATTACTGAGCCCACGAGCCACAACTACTGAAGTCTGTGCCCCTAGAGCCCATGCTCCGCAACAAGAGAAGCCACCGCAATGAGAAGCCCACACACCACAACAAAGAATAGCCCCCACTCGCTGCAACTAGAGAAAGCCCGTGTGCAGCAATGAAGACCCAACACAGCCAAAAATAAATAAATAAATTTATTTTTTTTTAAAGAAATAATGGGAAGATTCCTGAGAAACATGGTCACACGTGGAGTGAATGAGTTCCTGAGGATATTATGGTTTGGCCTATTCATCAGTAACCTTGTGGGCCTAAACATAAGTTTTTTTTAAATGAAAGTTATATAACATCTGGATTCCTGAAATCACGTCACCTATCCACTAAGATTATCTTTTCCAAATTTTTTTGAAATTTTAAAAATAAAATGCAAACACGAGGAGCTGTGGCTTATCTGTGTTTATAGCCTTGACATCTAGTTATGTGTTCCTGAAGTTAGTCCTTAATAAATGTTTGTTTGAAGAATGTATTTATGAAAGAGAAATTATGGAGAACTACTATCAATATGTATTCAGTAACTGGATATGAGCCATCTACCTGAATGGTTTAGAGTCCTTCATTTACTTACCTGAAGGTAATGAGCTAGATTTGATCTTTCAGGATTACTTGCAACTCTAGCATTCTTAAAGTCTTTATCCTTTGATGAACGAGTCTTGTTTGACTTTTGACAAACCTAATAACCCAAGCTGTATTGTTTCAGTGATTACTAATGTGAAAGTTGTTTTGTTCCTTGAGGCTTGAATGGTTTTAGTGGAACAAGTACATGTGATTGATGATATCATCCGTATTTGGACCCTGGGAATTTAAGTTCAGTTTTATGTCAGTGTGAGTTGAAGAAGTTTCTGTTATGCTGAGAACTTTATGATCTTTTGTGAGATATACTGTTATTTAAGATAGAATCAAGGCATTTTGGTTTCCTTCACTGATACATTGAATTATATGGCAGTCCAATTTAATCATTTTAGTCATTCAGTACTTGGTGATATAGATGATATCATGTTAACCTAATTTCCTCATCATTCCTATAAGGTATACTCACATGATTTTAAACTGATGAACACAACATGGTAACTACAGTATAGCATTTATCAGTTTTAATGGGATTCCGTTCACCTGAGTATAAATGTAAATGCTCTCTTTAATCCAATATTTAAGCCATTACTCCTTCTCCTCCTTTTTTGCTTGGCCATTTAAAAATGAGTCGATTTTTTGAATGATTCTTATCTATAGGTATTTTCTTAGTTTCCATATATGTTCGTGCTTACCTTAGTGTACAGACTTCCTTGCTGGTTTGACTTCAGCATTTTCCTTGAGTTTTATTTTCAAATCCTGCTTTCTTTTCAGGCTCTTACTCAGATCATGTCGTGAAATCCTCGTGTGGAGAAATCTTTTTTATTTTGTCTTCTCCTTTTGATTTGCATACTCCAGGTTTTGATATAACAAGCTTACAAATTAGCAACAGAGAGAGTTTTAATAGGTGCTGGCTACTTTGCTATAGTATTATAGCTTCACAGTTTTTTCATAATTTCTCAATCTTGGTTCAAAGTTTTCACTTTGATTTGGATAAGCATTTTTTTTTGTAGAGAGTTTTATTATTGGGGGAGGGATTTAGTATGCCCAAAGGCTTTTATGCTTCCCTTCTGCCAGCTGGATGCCAGATTTCTGGACCACATGTTCTTTTGAATGGGAGATTTTAAACCCAATGTGTCAAGCATTTTCTAACTTATTTGCCAGACATGCATGAAAAGATATATTCAAAAAATTATAAGCAATTCAGGATCCTCTGGCTTCCATGGATAGGAAGTAATGAGCTTTCATATTGTAATTACAGGAAGCTGGGAAGAAAATTGAGAAACTGGAGATTTTTAAATTAGTGCCCATAGCTCTATTATTATGACATCTGAGAACTTTAAATATTGAAAAACTCAATACTACTATTTGGTGACAAGTCTGGAACTGAGATTTGTGACAGATTTTGTTTTGAAATTAGACTTTAACATTGCTCCTTAATATTATCTACTTCATAGAGTATTGGGATGATTGAATGAGATAATGAATATAAAACTCTTAACACAGTGTCTGGCACAGAATACGAGCTCCATAAATGTTAAGTATTATTAACCTCTAGAAATACCAGTTCTTTAATAACTAAGATACCACTTTAGAATACATCATTAAATCTGCTCAGCAAAGCAAATTTATCCTTCTTATTGTGTTTTAGTGGTTATTTTGTGAACCCTAAACTCACTTTTGGAATTTTTACTCAGTAAAATTCCCAGTGTCTCAATTGATTCGAAATTGATATAGAGAATATTCTTAATGGAATAGTTGGTATTTATGTTTATCCTGACCACAGAGGATAGCAGGAGAAATGGACTCTCATAGGTAGAAATAGGAAAAGAGAAGCCAAAACCAAACATTTGGTTAGCAGGAGAAATATGCCAGATCATATGTTTTGGCTAGCAATAGACTGTGGCCGGGAGGGTCAGTCAGATGGTTATAAGCAGGTACACTGATTCTGATTCTAAAAGGTTTTAGAAATTAAAGAAGACCAGGTAGACCATCATAGAAAAGTAGAGTCTAAAGTTTGTCTACAGTAGAGAGGCAGTTGGGACAAAATCGTGTGTAAAGAAGGTGGTGGTCTCTGAAACTGAAAGAGGGTGTCAAGGCAGTTGCACTGAAATTAATGGAAGACACAGACTCACAGGGGTCAATAAATCCTTATAATATCAGTGGCAAGGGACTGCCTTTCGCCAGGGATTCAAAGCTTCAGAGAGTGCCCTTCTGGTTTTCAGCAATGTGAAATTCATCCATAGCCAGGAATTAAGCTCAAACATGGATATGTGCTGTCAGTGAAAGAAACTAAATGAATCAGGACAATTGGGTTAAACTTTGGGAATCTGCCCACCCATTCTGACCGCAGATGGACAAGGTATCAGATATGATGAAATCGGACCATGTGCTCTTCATGTGTACACTAACAGTTTCAGGCATTTTAGCCAAGTAGATGAACCATTCTGGGCCACTGTTCAAGGTTGAAATAATCAATAGGTTACTTTGCTCCTCATTGGCTTTGATAATTATTTTTACTTTATTTTATTTTATGTATTTATTTTATGTATTTATTTTTGGCTGTGTTGGGTCTTCGTTGCTGTGCACGGGCTGTCTCTAGTTGCGGCAAGCGGGGGCTACTCTTCGTTGCGGTGCACGGGCTTCTCATTGCAGTGGCTTCTCTTGTTGTGGAGCACGGGCTCTAGGAGCACTGGCTTCAGGAGTTGTGGCTCGCAGGCTCTAGAGCTCAGGCTCAGTAGTTGTGGTGCACAGGCTCAGTTGTTCCGCGGCATGTGGGACCTTCCCAGACCAGGGATCGAACCCCTGTCCCCTGCATTGGCAGGCAGATTCTTAACCACTACACCACCAGGGAAGCCCTGGCTTTGATAATTCTGCTGTGACCACATTTACAGTTATTTGGGGTATTTTCATATTTGATGTGGGCTTGATTTTTCTATACCTTCCTTTTAAAATCTGAAATCTGGATTTAAGTTATATACCTTACAGAAGTAGGAACATAAGTTATTTCCCCATTTATTGAGGCAAACCAGAGTTGAAATTGATAGATTTCACAGAACTGTTCTTATAGAAGATGAGTATTACATTTCAGGGTTTAGGTGCTGCTTTCCATTTTCATGGTACAATTGAAGCAATCTTCTTCCTCGCCCCCCTCTGCTTTGGGAGTTTTGTAATCTTTCCTTTGAGATTTGTTGAGATTGACTGAACGACAGAGGAGAACTATTCTATCTGGGCCAGGAAGACAACTTTATAATGACAGTATTATAGTTACACACCTTTCTTTAGTGTTAGCAAGGGCATTGACTACTTGTCCAAAATTCAGTTAAAAGGTGTTAAAAAGACAGCCCATTTTACATTTTCTCTAAATTTTTCTATAAAGAGACACCCATAATTTCCAATCCAGTATAAATCACTCTGAAATATCAAGAGAAAAGTGGAATTCTTATTTTAGAGGCTGTTAAGGATACTCTCAGGCCAGTGTGAAGTTTGGGAAATGTAGAACTTAAGATTCTGACCTGTCTGTGCTCTGAACTCTTCACTCCTAATTCTTTTTTTAAAATTCAATTTATTTAAACAAACAAAAATATTCACCCATTTCTCCCACTCCCATCCCCCACCTCTGACAGCCATCAATCTGTTCTCTATATGTATGAACACTTGGATTTTATGTGTGTGTGTGTGTGTGTGTGTGTGTGTGTGTGTGTGTATTTTTTCCCACATGTAAGAGAAACTATATGGTATTTGTCTTTCTCTGTCTGACTTATTTCACTTACAATAAAGCCCTCAAGGTCCATCCATGTTGTCACAAATGGGAAGATTTCATTCATTTTTATGGCTGATAATATTCCATTATGTCTACTTATATATCACAATTTCTTCATCTGTTCATCCATCCATGGACACTTGGGTTGTTTCCATACCTTGGCTACTGTAAATAATGCTGCAGTGAACACGGAGGTGCATATATCTTTTCAAATTAGTGTTTTCGTTTTCTTTGAATAAATACCCAGAAGTGGGATTGTTGTATCATATGGTAGTTCTATTTTTAATTTTTTGAAGAACCTCCATACTGGTTTTCATGGTGTCTGTACCAATTTACATTCCCACCAACAGTGCACTAGGATTCCCTTTTCTCCACATCCTCACCAACATTTGTTATTTCTAGTCTTTTTGATAATAGCCATCCTGACTGGTGTGAGGTGGTATCTCGTTGTGGTTTCTCTGATGGTTAATGTTGTAGAGCATCTTTTCATGTATCTGTTGGCCATCTGTATATCCTCGTTGGAAAAATATCTATTAAGATCTTCTGCACATTTTAAAATCAGATTATTTGGGGGTTTTTTGGCTATTGAATTGTATGAGTTCTTTATATATTTTGGATATTAGCCCTTTATCAGATATATGCTTTGCAAATATTTCCTCCCATTCAGTAGGTTGCCTTTTTATTCCATTGGTGGTTTCCTCTGCTGTGCAGAAGCATTTTATTTCGATGTAGTCCTACTTGTTTATTTTTGCTTTTGTTGTGTTCACTTTTGGTGTCAGATTCAAAAAAATCATTGCCAGGACCTATGTCAAGGGGCTTATTACTACCTATGTTTTCTTCTAGGAGTTTTATGGTTTCAGGTCTTATACTCAAATCTTTAATCCATTTTGAGTTAATTTTTGTGTGTGGTGTAAGATAGTGGTTTAGTTTCGTTATTTTGCACGTGGCTGTCCAATTTTCCCAACACTGTTTATTGAAGACACTATCCTTTCCTCACTGTACATTCTTGGCTTCTTTAGTCATAAATTAACTGACCATATATGAGTGGGTTTATTGATGGGCTGTCTATTCTGTTCCATTGATCTATGCATCTGTTTTTATGCCAATACCATTAATTACTATAGCTTTGTAATATAGTTTGAAATCAAGGACCATGGTGTGGTGCCTCCAGCTTTGTTCTTTCTCAAGATTGCTTTGGCTGTTTGGGGTCTTTTATGGTTCCATATAAATTTTAGGACTGTTTTTCTATTTTTGTAAAAAATCTCATTGGAATTTTGGTAGGGATAGTATTGAACCTGTATATTGCTTTGGCTAGTATGGATGTTTTAACAATATTAATTCTTTCAATCCATGTGCACAGAATATCTTTTTATTTATTTCTGTCTTCTTCAATTTCTTTCATTAATGTCTTATAGTTTTCAATATATAGGTCTTTTACCTCCTTGGTTAAATTTATTCCTAGGTATTTTATTCTTTTTGATGCAATGGTAAATAGGATTGTTTTCTTTTTTTTAAACATCTTTAATGGAGGATAATTGCTTTGCCATGGTGTGTTAGTTTTTGCTTTATAACAAAGTGAATCAGTTATGCATATACATATGTCCCCATATCTCTTCCCTTTTGCATCTCCCTCCATCCCACCCTCCCTAGCCCACCCCTTTGGTGGTCACAGAGCACCGAGCTGATCTCCATGTGCTATGCAGCTGCTTCCCACTATCTATCCATCTTACGTTTGGAAGTGTATATATGTCCATGCCACTCTCTCACTTTGTCCCAGCTTACCCTTCCCCCTCCTTGTATCCTCAAGTCCATTCTCTAGTAGGTCTGCATCTTTATTCCCGTCTTGCCCCTAGGTTCTTCTGACCATTTTTTTCTTTTCTTTTTTAGATTCCATATATAAATGTTAGCATATGGTATTTGTTTTTCTCGTTCTGATTTACTTTACTCTGTGTGACAGTCTCTAGGTCCATCCACCTCACTACAAATAGCTCAGTTTCATTCCTTTTTATGGCTGAGTAATATTCCATTGTATATATGTGCCACATCTTCTTTATCCATTCATCTGTTGATGGACACTTAGGTTGCTTCCATGTCCTGGCTATTGTAAATAGAGCTGCAGTGAACATGTTGGTACATGACTCTTTTTGAATTATGGTTTTCTCAGGGTATATGCCCAGCAGTGGGATTGCTGGGTCGTATGGTAGTTCTATTTTTAGTTTTTTAAGGAACCTCCGTACTGTTCTCCATAGTGGCTGTATCAATTTACATTCCCACCAACAGTGCAAGAGGGTTCCCTTTTCTCCACACCCTCTTCAGCATTTATTGTTTGTAGATTTTTTGATGATGGCCATTCTGACCAGTGTGAGATGATATCTCATTGTAGTTTTGATTTGCATTTCTCTAATGATTAATGATGTTGAGCATTCTTTCGTGTGTTTGTTGGCAATCTGTATATCTTCTTTGGAGAAATGTCTATTTAGGTCTTCTGCCCAGTTTTGGATTGGGTTGTTTGTTCTTTTGATACTGAGCTGCATGAGTTGCTTGTATGTTTTGGAGATTACTCATTTGTCAGTTGCTTCATTTGCAAATATTTTCTCCCATTCTGAGGGTTGTCTTTTCATCTTATTTATGGTTTCCTTTGCTGTGCAAAAGCTTTGAAGTTTCATTAGGCCCCATTTGTTTATTTTTGTTTTTATTTCCATTTCTCTAGGAGGTGGGTCAAAAAGGATCTTGCTGTGATTTATGTCCTAGAGTGTTCTGCCTATGTTTTCCTCTAAGAGTTTGATGGTGTCTGGCCTTACATTTAGGTCTTTAATCCATTTTGAGTTTATTTTTGTGTATGGCGTTAGGGAGTGTTCTAATTTCATTCTTTTACATGTAGCTGTCCAGTTTTCCCAGTACCACTTATTGAAGAGGCTGTCTTTTCTCCACTGTATATTCTTGCCTCCTTATCAAAGATAAGGTGACCATATGTGTGTGGGTTTATCTCTGGGCTTTCTATCCTGTTCCATTGATCTATATTTCTGTTTTTGTGCCAGTACCATACTGCCTTGATTACTGTAGCTTTGTAGTATAGTCTGAAGTCAGGGAGCCTGATTCCTCCAGCTCCGTTTTTCGTTCTCAAGATTGCTTTGGCTATTCGGGGTCTTTTGTGTTTCCATACAAATTGTGTTCTAGTTCTGTGAAAAATGCCAGTGGTAGTTTGATAAGGATTGCATTGAATCTGTAGATTGCTTTGGGTAGTAGAATCATTTTCACAATGTTGATTCTTCCAATCCAAGAACATGGTATATCTCTCCATCTATTTGTATCATCTTTAATTTCTTTCATCAGTGTCTTATAATTTTCTGCATACAGGTCTTTTGTCTCCTTAGGTAGGTTTATTCCTAGATATTTTACTCTTTTTGTTGCAATGGTAAATGGGAGTGTTTTCTTAATTTCACTTTCACATTTTTCATCGTTAGTGTATAGGAATGCAAGAGATTTCTGTGCATTAATTTTGTGTCCTGCTACTTTAGGATTGTTTTCTTAATTACTCTTTCTGATACTTCATTATTAGTGTATAGAAACACAGCAGACTTTTGTGTATTGATTCTGTATCCTGCAACTTTACTGAATCCACTTATTTGTTTTAGGAATTTTCTGATGGAATCTTTAGAGTTTTCTATATGTAATATCATGTCATCTGCAAATAGCGACTGTTTTACTTCTTCCCATCCAATTTGGATTTCTTTTATTTCTTTTTCTTGAATAATTGCTCTGGGTAGGATTCCCAATTCTATGTTGAATAAAAGTTTCTGAAAATGGGCATCCTTCTCTGGCTCCTGATATTAGCAGAAAAGCTTTAAGCTTTCAACCATTGAGTTGTTATATATGTCCTTTACTGTGTTCCTCTCTACCCACTTTGTTGAGAGTTTTTATCATAAATGGGTGTTGAATTTTGTCAAATGCTTTTTCTGCATTTGTTGAGATGATCATATGATTCTTATCCTTCATTTTTTTTTTGTTTTGCTTTTTTTGCGGTACGCAGGCCTCTCACTGTTGTGGCCTCTCCCGTTGCAGAGCACAGGCTCCGGAAGCGCAGGCTCATCAGCCATGGCTCACGGGCCCAGCCGCTCCACGGCATGTGGGATCCTCCCGGACTGGGGCACGAACCCGTGTCCCCCACATTGGCAGGTGGACTCTCAACCACTGCGCCACCAGGGAAGCCCCTTCATTTTGTTAATGTTGTGTACCACATTGACTGATATGCAGATGCTGAACCATCTTTCCATCCCTGGAATAAATCCCACTTGATCTTGGAGTATGAACCTTTTAATATATTGTTGAATTCAGTTTCCTAATATTTTGTTGAGAATTTTTGTATCTATGTTCATCAGGGAAATTGGCCTGTAATTTTCTTTCCTTGTGGCATTTTAAAATTTATTTATTTAGTTAGTTAGTTTTGGTTGTGTTGGGTCTATGTTGCTGTGCGTGGGCTTTCTCTAGTTGCAGCGAGTGGGGGCTACTCTTTGTTGCAGTGTGCAGGCTTCTCATTGTGGTGGCTTCTCTTGTTGCGCAGCATGGGCTCTAGGCGCACAGGCTTCAGTAGTTGTGGCACGTGGGCTCTAGAGCACAGGTCTTCAGTAGTTGTGGTGCATGGGCTTAGTTGCTTCACGATATGTGGGATCTTCCTGGACCAGTGCTCAAACCCATGTCCCGTGCATTGGCAGGCAGATTCTTAACCACTGCGCCACCAGGGAATCCTGTTGTGGCATTTTTGACTGGTTTTGATATTAGGGTAATGCAGGCCTTGTGAAATGAGTTTGGAAGACTTCCATTCTCTTCTATTTTTTTGGAAGAGTTTGAGAAGGATTGATATTAATTCTTTGAATGTTTGGTAGAATTCACCAGTGAAGCCATCTGATCCTGGACTTTTGTTTGTTGGGAGGCTTTTGATTACTGATTTGATCACCTTATTTGTTATTGGTCTGTTCGTGTTTTCTATTTCACCATGATTTGGACTTAGTAGGTAGTATGTTTCTAGGAATTTATCCAGTATTTCTAGATTGTCCAATTTGTTAGCATATAATTCCTCATAGTACTCCCATAATCCTTTGTATTTCTGTGACATCAGTTGTAATATCTACTCTTTTATTTCTGATTTTGAGTCGTCTCCCTATTTTTTCTTGATGAATAATTCTTTACTAAAGTACCCAGCTTTCCAATTAACTCTAGGCAGTTAGCTTACAGATATGTCACAGTTGTGTATAATATGAATGTGAAATAATGCCTCTAGCAACAGTAACTTCAGACATAGATGATAGAACTCTTGTGTATACTTGCTTAAGAAATTTACTTTCCCAGAAAACTCCCTTCAAGTCTTACTAGAACTTTTGGCATTGATGTATTAAATTACTTGGTCCTTGAAATCAGGGTACCTTTGGTCCTCTCCCAACTTTTTTAGCCATAAAGCTTTTTTCCTCAGTCTTTCACTAGTCTTATAAGTGCTCCTAATAAGGATTGGAGGCTTTGTGCTGAGATTGAGAATCTGAATTTATTGGGCATAATACCAGTGATGAAGTCGGGTAAGGAAGCCCTCACTGGATGCTTACTAGATACAGTGATGAATCCCTTTACATGATCAAATCACTTAGATGCTAGTTTAGTTTACCTCTCTGACAAATAATCATACTTATGTGACTCACAAATTTGACTAGAGAGTTACTTGAGCTGTTCAAGTATTTAAAGGATAAATAAACATTTTGTGATAGCTTCTGATGATTGTTTTCCAATGTGTGTGTGTTTGTGTGTGTGTGTGTTGGTGAATAGTGAATGTTCAACCAAATCTTATCAGTGAGTAAATTGGTCCTGAAAATTGAATTGAGTTCAATTCAGTATGTACTTTGGGAGGAGCACGAACACTTTCCAGCCACTGGGGTGCTGGTTAAAGTCCTGTAGCAGGAATTTACAGGATGCCATTACAGCCAAAAAGTTGCTATCTAAATTTAACTCCTGGCATGAGCTTGTTCTGTAGCAAAATCTAACTGAAGAAAAGAAATTCTTGCTGAAGTTTCAACTACATTTTTAATAGGAATTTACCTTGCAGAGAGTAAGACTGAAAAACATTTGAGTCACTTCGTAAAATAGGAATACAGTTATGTGTCCTTAATGATGGGGGTCATTGATAAATGTGTAATTAGCAAAATGAAAGCAAGAAGCTGCACTTTTCAGTTTGTTTTTTTACCCACTTTTCATGACAGCCTGACTTGAATCACTGCCTGTCCTATCCTCACAGAGCCTGTGAACTAGAGAAACACTCTGACATCCACCCACTTCTCTCTCATCTTTTGTTCTTCCAGAGTATGTCAGATGTGTAAACTTTGCTCTGATTGTGTGTTGTGGGCTCCTTAAATAAAACAATTTTGCAAGGGCAGATCATTGTTACCATACTGCATTTATGGCCACTAAGTTTCTACTCTGCTTAAAATCTTTGAGAGCGGCTCCTATTTCTATAATAAACATTACAGTCCTTGAGCCATTTTCAAGGATCTTCAGAAACAACCCACAAATGATTTGTCTTCCACAGTATGAACCTGCCATCCTAGCCCGCCCATGTGTGCTCACCATCCTACAAATACCTGATACCTAATCTTCTCATCCTCATTCGTGCTGTTCCTCTTTCCAGGAAGTCTCTCTGCCCCTCCATCCTCACCTAGGTCCTTCTCATTCTTTAAGACCCAGCTCCACTTTCTCCTCTTGGAAAACTCCCTTGACAACTTCAGGCCTGAGTGACATCCTCTTCTCAGAACTCTCATCACATTTGTTGTTAATGTTACTAAATTTTGCTCTTAATTGTCTACATTGTTTGCTTTTATTTCATATTATGTTGTTCTTGTCTCCCCAACTCAAAAGAGGTTTCTTGAGTACACAGGCAGTGTTTTAAAGCTCGTCTGGTTCCCCGGAAGCGTGTGACACAAGTCTGTGCATATTGTTGGTGGACACAATAAATGTTTGTTGATTAACTGACACTTTCCCACGTGAACATTTTCATTTTTATTTATTTATTTATTTATTGAGATATAGTTGATTTACGATATTATAAAAGTTTCAGGTATACAACAAGTGATTCACAATTTTTAAAAGATTATACTCCGTTTATAGATATTATAAAATATTGGCTATATTCCCTGTTCTGTACAATATATCCTTGTAGCTTATTTTATACATAATAGTTTGTACTTCTTAATCCCCTACCCTTATCTTGCCCCTCCCCCCTTTCCTCTCCCCACTGGCAACCACTAGTTTGTTCTATATATCTGTGAGTCTATTTCTTTTTTGATACATTCACTAGTGTGTTTTATTTTTTAAATTCCACATATAAGTGATAACATACAGTATTTATCTTTCTCTGACTTATTTCAGCAAGCATAATACCCTTTAAGTCCATCCATGTTGTTGCAAATGGCAACATTTCATTCTTTTTTATGGCTGAGTAGTATTCCATTGTATATTGTTTACTATATCTTCTTTATCCATTCATCTGTTGATGGACACTTAGGTTGCTTCCATATCTTGGCTATTATAAATAATGCTCCTCTGAACATTGGGGTGCATGTATCTTTTCAAATTAGTGTTTTCATTTCTTGGGATATATGCCCAGGAGTGGGATTGCTGAATCATATGGTAGTTCTGTTTTTAGTTTTTTGAGGAACCTTTGTACTGTTCTCCATAGTGGCTGCACCAATTTACGCTCCCACCAACAGTGTACAAGGGTTCCCTTTCCTTCACATCCTCACCAACATTTGTTATTCCACATGAACATTTTTAAAGACCTCATTGGCTTGAATTTTAGGGAATCATAATAGATATTTGTTAAATGGATAAAATGAATGACGGATATGATTTTTTATTTATTTTCGCCACCCCCCCATCCCCATTCGTGGCCAACCAATTGAATGTATGATTCTCAGGACAGGGATTTAATCTTCTTGTTCAACTTTGCATCCCCAGCACCTAGATCAGTGCCTAGGTCATATTAGATGCCCAATAAATATTTGTTGAATGAATCTTCAGCAAAATCACCCTGCATATATTAAATGCAATGTCTTGTGACATTTTGTATTTCTCTCATCTCAAATGCTTGAGCATTATAGGACTTAAATTGCCAAATATGTTAAGTTCTTACTGTCTTCAATTTTAAATCCAGTTTTTTGGTGATCTTTTAATGGCTCTGGGATTTCTGTCCCATGGACATAAGCAAGCAATTAACCAGTGTTGTTTGATAACAACTGTGTGCAGAATCCAGGTTTTGGGTTGTTTTTATATTAAATTGGATTAGTTTAAAATATTTAAATGGCATTTATTAGCAAGTTCTCATAATTTCATATATTATTTTAAAAGAGATATATCTTTTTTTAAAAAAAAGATGAACTCCTCTGACTAACAAAACCAATCACATTTGTTGCTAGAGCTATGTTTGAAAGAGACAGGGTAGCACCTGTTTTTTTTTCTTTTTATGACCATATATATGCACTGAGGTGGGTCTTTTAATTGCTTTATGAAACAGAATAACTTGATTTACCTGCTTTTTGTAAAAGATAAATTTGTTACCCTGGGAATATTGTGAAAAAAATTCAATGAAACTTAAAAGAAAAGCTTAATGAAAAAGTTCTGCACATAGGTGAAATGTCCTTATTTTCACACTTATTTTTTTCAGACATAAAACTCAGTTTTCTATAGGATGCTTGTGAAATCATGGCTTCCATCTACAGTGCTGAGGACCTCTCATATGCCTTAAAGAACTGGATTGGTGGACCACTAAGCTAAATATGTGAGGGAAATAGAACTTGAAGCAAATTAGAAAACTTGTAAGCTTTTAAGCCTTGTTAGCCTGCCAATTCAAGCAGCATGTAGCAGGCGTGTCATATATTCGTAGAGCCAAAATAAATGGCCACAAGGAATTCCTTGTGGTAATACAGATGTAAGGAAAGCTTAAAATGGAAAGAAAGAAAACATTGTTTTCATTGTTTATTCCGGAGGTCGATAAATACATTTAAAGAAATGCCTCTTCAGATATTGCTTTAGGTGCCAAAGAGCGTCTTTGTGATCTTCTGGACCAGACACTGGCAATGTTTCTATGTTATGTGCTGGCTTGTGAAGGGAAGGCAAAAGAAAGGAGGAGACGAGGAAAGTGTAAGAAAAAGTGGGACAAAAGTAACTGCTGGCAGTGGCCTTGCAAGCCACTCTGGAACAAGGTACTATTTCCATTATATCAGTAGAAAATATTTATTTATTTTGTTTTACCATCAAGAACAACTCCATGAGAAAATGTTTGAATCCTTAAAAATATAGATAATCTACTTAATAATGAATCTAGTGTGTATGTAATTTTAAAGTAAAAACTTTTTTTAAATTGAAGTATAGCTGATTTACAATGTTGTGTTCGTTTCTGGTGTACAGCAAGGTGATTCAGGTGTGTGTGTATATACATTCTTTTCCACTATAGCTTACTATAAGCTATTAGATATAGTTCACTATGCTATAGAGTAGGACCTTGTGTTTATCTGTTTTATATGTAGTAGTTTGTATCTGCTAACCCCAAACTCCTAATTTCTCTCTCCCCCTCCCTTTCCCCTTTGGTAACCATAAGTTTTTTTTCTGTGTCTGTGAGTCTGGTTCTGTTTTGTAAATAAGAAGTTCATTTGTATCATATTTTAGATTCCACATCTAAGTGATATCATATGATATTTGTCTTTCTCTGTCTGATATTTCACTTAATATGCTATTCCCTGGGTCCATCCATGTTGCTGCAAATGGGTATATTTCATTCTTTTTTATGGCTCAGTAGTATTCCATTATATATATATACACACACACACACACACACACACACACACACACACACCCCACATTTTCTTTGTCCAGTCATCAGTTGATGGGCACTTGGATTGTTTCCATGTCTTGGCTATTGCAAATGGTGCTGCAATGAGACTGTCTTCTCGCCATTGTATATTCTTGCCTCCTTTGTCAAAAATTAATTGACTGTAAGTGTGTCGGTTTATTTCTGGGCTCTATTCTGTTCCATTGATCCATATGTCTGTTTTTTGTGTCAATATCATGCTTTTTGATTACTGTAGCTTTATAGTATAGCCTAAAGTCAGGGAGAACGATGCCTCCTGCTTTGTTCTTTTTCCTCAGGATTGCTTTGGCAATTTAGGGTCTTTTATGGTTCCATATGAATTTTAGGATTATTTGTTCCAGTTCTGTGAAAAATGTCATGGATATTTTGATAGGGATCACATTAAATCTGTAGATTTCTTTGGGTAGTATGGCCATTTTAACAAGATTAATTCTTCCAGTCCAAGAACATGGGATATCTTTCTATTTCTTTAAATCATCTTCAATTCCCTTTATCAATGTTTTATAGTTCTCAGCATATAAGTCTTTTAACTTCCTTGGTCAGGTTTATTCCTAAGTGTTTTTAATGTGATTTTTAAAAGGGATTGTTTTCTTGAAGTAAAAACATTTTTTATTTTCCTTATGTTATATCTAATATAGAATTTTTGTAAAGGAGCATTAATTAAAATTCAAAAATAACTCCTTTACTTTCAAGGAAAAATATGTACTTTGGGGATGTTTCTTGTTTCTTCCTGTGGCTCAAAGTGAAATCTCCTTCACCCCACTCCCAGTTCAGTTTCATCACACTGATTCTTGGGCAAAAACATTCCAAAAATTAACCTACTATCCAAAGATATAGAGAAAAGTCATTTGGTTATCTCATATTTTTACTCTAAATCCAAGATAAGATCTTGCTGTTACCAAAAGAGCAGGAATAGACCATTCTTTATCGAAACTGAGTGCTCTATATATCAAGAATTGCAGGTATTAACATTTCAATTTGAAAGCTAGAATTATGAGAAAATACTCAACTTTACAGATCTGATAGATATGAAACTGACAGAGGTGGCCAAAGCTCAGCCAGCCTAGAGGATGCTCAACTGACAAAAATCCTTGCTTGGAAGGGTTAAGTTACCATTTAATCTTTGACCTTTTGAAGTAAGAATCCTGAGAAATGCTGTCATGCTCTAACTTCCAATGAGAAGATAGAGTCAGCAAAACTAAGTAAAACATGATCTCTACTTTTGTGGAATTTACAGTCTGATAAGGGAGAAAACTTAAGGGACTATAATAAGAATGTGATCCGTGCCATAAGGGAGACACAGTATCATGACATGACTAAGAAGGTGGGCTCTGGTCGCAGACTGCCTGAGTTTGAACCATGGCTTGAGGGGAGCTACATGAAGTTGTGCAAGACTTAACCCTTCTCCACCTCTGTTTCCCCACTGTAAAATGGGAACAGTAGTACTGTCTTCAAGAGGAGTCCGGAGAGCAGTAAGACTTGGTGTGGTAATTTCTGGGGTGTTCCTTTTAGTGACTTGTTTCTATGCAATAGTGTTTGAGTGTGTGTTTAAGAGTATTGTTAAGTTAGAGTGCTTGGTGTACCATTCATGGGAGAATGAGAGACCTGTGTTGGAATCAGAATACCTAGAGTCTGCTTCCACCGCTTCATAAACTCTCATAATCATTTCTCTTTGCTATGCCTTTGGTTTCTTCTCTATTTAAATGAGCATGGGAAGTTCTACGACAGCAGGGACCTTATCAGTCTTGTTCCACATCTAGAACGGTGCTTGGCATATAGTGGATGTGGATAAATGTTGGTGCAGCACAACACAGGAATATTATGAAGATGGCACTGCAACAGGCATGAACATAATTTTGAGAAGGAATCATAAGTACTACGCAAAAATGACTGGCTTTCGTTGTTTAAGATTCCCAAGAGAGACAAGAGATAAGAAATGATCACTGCTACATTTCTCTGCCAGGATCTAAGCATGACATTTAGAGTCGGAGGATCTTGCCTGGAGCCATGGTTCTACCACTTAAGGCTTTGTAACTTCAGATAAGTAATTTAGCTTCCTTGAGCTTCATTTCCTTCATTGGTCTTTTTGGGTTATCACCCATGGTTTAGAGTATTTTTTAGAGCTCCAAAGATCAATGAAATAAAAACACTTGCAAGCTGCGAATACCATACAAGTACAAATGTACTAAGAAACGGTAACTTTTCATGTTCTACATTAGAGGACTATAAATCATGAAAAACAAACTCGTATTCCTATTACTCAAGTCTAAAGTAGTGAAGATAAAGTTGTATTGTCCCCCAAACAAAGTTGATCTTTAAAATGGACCCCCCTCCCCATCTTTTATACAGAGATGAGCGGCACGGCAGGACGGAACATCTCTCCACTGTCACACCAGCTCTTTTTAGTTGTTGCACCTAGCTTCTTCTGTGCCAGCACCAAAAATAGTTCCAGTTTGAAGGAAGACATGCAGATATGCGCTGGCTAGAACTGTTTTGAGGAGCTGGCCAGGGTCCCATCAGAGGTTACAGGTCAATTTTAAAAATGAAGAAAATTCCTTCTCCCATTCCCCCTGTCTTACATAAAATGCAGGGCCAGAGTTCAATTCCTGTTTGTATTTTTTCATTTGTAAAAGTTTAAAATTCAAATTTATTATTTGTTTCTATACTGATAGACCTCTGTAGAGAAATCTTTCTCCAGACCCTCACTCACCGTTTATGTTCTGAGGAAAAAACCCATTATATATATATTTCTTTTTCATTATTTTTCTTTCAAATGTGTTCAGGCAGCCCATGTAATTTAGTTATAGGATTAAATTTGAATATATCTTTAAATCTAAACTTACAAACTCACAGAACATACTCTTTTATTAGAGTACTTTCTATAATACAAGCGTGGAAATGAATTTACTCTTGAAATTCAACTTCAGAACACTACTTAGAAGAATGTGTGTCTAAGAAGAATCTAAGAAAGAAAAGATTGGGGTAGCCAATTCCATCACTTATGAAGCTTTTTTTGTTGTTGTTGTCATGTCTCTTTAGACTTAAAAAATAGCTTTATTGATATATAATTCACATATTATCCAATTCACTCATTTAAAGTATACAGTTTAGTGAATGGGCTTTGGTATATTCAAAACATTGTGCAACCATCACCACTGTCTAATTCCAGAATATTTTCGTCACCCCCAAAGGAGACCCCATACACATTCAGCAGTTGCTCCACTTTCTCCCCTTCCCCAGGCCCTCACAACCACTAATTTGCTTTCTGACTCTATGGATTCACTTATTCTGGATATTTAATATAAATGGAACCATACAATATGTGGCCGCTGTGACTGGCTTCTTCCACTTAGCATCATTTTTGGGGGGTTCATTCGTGTTGTGGCATGTGTCAGTACTTTATTCCTTTTTATGGTAGAGTAATATTTCATTGTGTTGACGTATCACATTTTGTGTATCCACTCATCCGCTGATGGACACTTGGGTTGTTTCTACCTCTTGGCGATTGTGAATAGTGCTGCTATGAACATGAGTGTACACATATGTCTTCGAGATCCTGCTTTCAATTTTTTTGGGTATATACCTAGGCATGGAACTGCTAGGTCATATTGTAACTGCTTAACATTTTGAGGAACTGTTATACTGCTGCAGCAGCTGCACTATTTTACATTCCCACCAGCAATGTACGATAGTTTCAATTTCTCCAATTTTTCTTTTTTTTTTTTCTTATTTTTTGCGGTATGCGGGCCTCTCACTGTTGTGGCCTCTCCCGTTGCGGAGCACAGGGGGTCCGGATGCGGAGGCTCAGTGTCCATGGCTCACGGGCACAGCCGCTCCGCGGCATGTGGGATCTTCCCGGACCGGGGCACGAACCCGTGTCCCCTGCGTCGGCAGGCGGACTGTCAACCACTGCACCACCAGGGAAACCCCTCCAGTTTTTCTTTTTTATTGTAGCTATCCTAATGGGTGTGAAGTGGTATCACATTGTGATTTTCATTTGCATTTCCCCCATCTGGCTGTTTAAAATAGATATCTATTTTAAATATTTTTAGAGGTCATTCACCTGGCAACCTTAACCCTCTAGAACATGGTCCTGAATGGAACATATTGCAAAAGGGTTTCCAAACCAGTAAGAGTAGTCACAGACCTTCTGCATGAAAGCCCTGCACTTTGCCCACAGGCCCCTCATACAGTGAGTAACTAACTCTTATTCAGCCTCATGATTAGCTATTATGTATTCCAGAAAGGAGCTGGACAATCCACCATGGCAGATATTGTGGCAGGAAGGGAAGTGACAGTAGAAGTGACAATTAACAATCTGCCACTGAAAGAGAACTATAATACTTCCCAGGGCATTTTATGACCCCAAGTCTTCAACCAGAGCCCAAATTATGTTCAGTATTTTTTAAGAAGGCAAAGCTACATATAATACATTTTAGAAATATTTCCATGAAGAATGACTTAGAGAAACACGTTTTGCTCTTAAATGGATAAGCCTGCATGGATTTTCTATATACTTAATTTCCTAATGGTATCTGAAAAATTAGGTGATATTGAGTTTCATCTTGAATGCGGAAAGAATAAAGCAAAAATCCAGATTCTGTAAAATTATTGAAGAAACTGTTTTAAAAAGTAAATGAAATGTTTTCAAGAACTTTAATTCTACTTTTTTGATGAAGTTAACAATTAGTTGATTTGTCTGATACTCAGAGCTTACTTTTGCTTTAGAAAATCCCTGTTATTTTGGTATGTGTTCATGGCATAATGCCAATAAATTAACATTTAATCTATCTTCTCAGCTGAGTTCCTAGAAATTGTTGCTGGTCGACACTGGTTTAAAGTACAAACCCTAAAGCTGCACAGTATTTAATGTATGGCCAGTGTATGAACAGTGCTTTCGGTCTCACTTATTTGTCCATGCTGAAACCTCCTTCTGAGTTGTTCCAATATCCCTTCATAAAGACTAAGAACTAATAGAGCATACACAGAAAAAAAAATCCAGCATCTTTTCAAAGGATTTCTTTCTTGATCTGAAGCACATTTTACATTTCACAGTCTCTCCCCTACCTCATTTGCAGTGGGTCTCCAGCTAGTTATGTCATATCTGTTTTGTGTGATCATCAACAATTACATTTCAAATACACAGTTACCTCTTGGAGCATCTTAAATTTTCCTAGCAATTTCTGTTTTCTGGATTTTGAGAGCAGATCATCAAGCCTTCGATCAGATCATAGTAAAGCCAGTTTAATGGCAGGTCTTTGGTAGCCTCTAAAACCTGAAGACACACAGGTGGATCATGACTACATAAAGCGCTGACATGTCAGGCTCTGGCTCTTTCTGTGCAGTGGACCCCTGAATGAATTTCTGCCCCCAAACAGACCAAAATGAAATAATCTTTTTTTTTCTTTTTAATTGGGTTGTTGCCCAGTCTTGTATCTCAACAGTAAATCGAAGTGGTTGCTTCCTTTTACTATGTACAGTTCTACACTGGGAAATGCCCTTTTTATTGACAATGGCTGACTGTCTCCTACGTTGCACTGTCAGTATCTAGATGCTTCCTGTTTTAAAGAGGATATATTACTACTTTTCCAAATCTAGAGTTTAAAACGGAAGCAATGTGTTATATTAGCTAATTTTATTTTATTTTATTTTATTTTTTGCAGGTTTCTGGAAAGTGCCTTTTCTGAAAACTGCTGATTGGATTCCACTTTCGAGCTGCCTCTTTATAAACCCCTCTCCCTACCACCATCACTGCCACCTCTCCTCGCCCCGCCCCCACAAAAAAACCCTGGTGTGCTTGTAGTTCATTCTCAGCAACTCGTTCATTCTTTTTTTCTTTGATTCTCAATTTTCATAGTCATTTTTCCTCCTCCCGATTTTGCAGCAAAAACAAAAAAAAATTGCAGTTGTAACATCCTATTAATCTTTAAAGCCAAGAGATAGGTAAAAAAACTTTTCTCCCCTTGACTTGAGACCATTCCACACATTGACAGGCAGCCAGCAGCATATGCTTTTTGCGAGAATAATTGAAAATATCAACTGGAGAGCACAGAATCCTTTTGAAACTCTGCCAGTTATTTGAAGTAACTTCAGCAGAGGAAAAAAATAAAGCACTCAATATCTTAACCTTGACGGCTGCCTTCTTAGGAGTTGGTCTCTAATTTGATTTTTAGTTATTCTGATACGATTTTTATTTTATAGTGGGCTTTTTGTTTGACTAGACCACCAAATTTGACTTAAATGAAAACTTAAGTGCTAACAAAGAAACCTTTCACCAAAGCAACCAGTTATCTCTTCACATTTAGCTTGAATTTATTTTTAACCTTTCAACCACAGCAGTAATAGTGTTGTAGAGAGGGTGCACTTGATTTTAACTTTGCTTTCAATATGACGGCTGTCAATGTTGCCCTGGTTCGTGATACCAAGTGGCTGACTTTGGAAGTCTGTAGAGAATTTCAGAGAGGAACCTGCTCTCGAGCTGATGCAGATTGCAAGTTTGCCCATCCGCCAAGAGTTTGCCATGTGGAAAATGGTCGTGTGATGGCTTGTTTTGATTCTTTAAAGGTGAGTCTCATCTAAATGCACATCATTTTTAATTGAAACTTGTTGATTTCTCTGGGTTTTTTTTGAAATATGTTGTGCCTTGAAATTAGTCAAGTTAATGATACCATGAAAGCAGTAAGTTTGTTTGTTTTTTAAGACAGGATGTAGACTTTGTAGAACTAAGCCAGACTAAAGCTCACCAATCAAAGCTCACTGACCGAGATAGATAGACTTAAATAAAAAAAAAATTCAAGAATTTTTGTAGGAGTGAGAAGTTGTAGCCTTGCTGTACTTTACGTCTGTGTATATTATTTAGATTTTAATACAGTGGTCATAGTCCTCAACATAGAGAAGTCCTTCACTGAAATATAGCTTATTATCTATATTATCAAAATATACTTGGCAGGGACCAATCAGAGGATAAATAAAGTCAGACAGAGAAAGTATAAGGTGAAAATCTGACCATCCAGGAGGAAAATGATGGTATTTTGAATTTTCTTAGTTAAAGGATATTTTGAACCTTTAACTTAAACATATTTGCTACAAAACTAGGTTCATGTAATTTTCTTCCTGAGCAACTGATTGACCAATTTCATATTTGTGAGCACATTTTATAAGGAAAGGTCTATTGCCAAGGTGATCAAACCTGAATATTATGTACATGAGTATAAACAAAATATGAGGACAGGTGAGATATTATGTAGAATAGAACATATATGATTGCAGAATGAAAAATGCACTGATTTTCATGTTTTATCCATGGTTATTCTTAAATTAAGCATAAACGTACAAATTAAAGCATAAGAGTAAAAAATGATAATAGATTCCTGGTTGAATTAGTAAGATTTGCTGTGATTCATTTTAGATTTTTTTTCAAAATATGTTAAAATAGATATGGGGGGGGAAATGAATTAACCTTAATAACCATTTCAATTTCTTTTTTTTTTAACATCTTTATTGGAGTATAATTGCTTTACAATGGTGTGTTAGTTTCTGCTTTACAACAAAATGAATCAGTTATATATATACATATGTTCCCATATCTCTTCCCTCTTGCATCTCCCTCCCTCCTAGCCTCCCTATCCCACCCCTCCAGGCGGTCACAAAGCACCGAGCTTATCTCCCTGTGCGGCTGCTTCCCACTAGCTATCTACCTTACGTTTGGTAGTGTATATATGTCCATGCCTCTCTCGCTCACTTTGTCACAGCTTACCCTTCCCCCTCCCCATATCCTCAAGTCCATTCTCTAGTAGGTCTGTGTCTTTATTCCTGTCTTACCCCTAGGTTCTACATGACATTTTTTTTCTTAAATTCCATATATATGTGTTAGAATACAGTATTTGTCTTTCTCTTTCTGACTTACTTCACTCTGTATGACAGACTCTAGGTCCATCCACCTCATTACAAATAGCTCAATTTCGTTTCTTTTATGGCTGAGTAATATTCCGTTGTATATATGTGCCACATCTTCTTTATCCATTCATCCGATGATGGGCACTTAGATTGTTTCCATCTCCAGGCTATTGTAAATAGAGCTGCAATGAACATTTTGGTACATGACTCTTTTTGAATTATGTTTTTCTCAGGGTATATGCCCAGTAGTGGGATTGCTGGGTCATATGATAGTTCTATTTGTAGTTTTTTAAGGAACCTCATACTGTTCTCCACAGTGGCTGTATCAATTTACATTCCCACCAACAGTGCAAGAGGGTTCCCTTTTCTCCACACCCTCTCCAGCATTTATTGTTTCTAGATTTTTTGATGATGGCCATTCTGACCGGTGTGAGATGATATCTCATTGTAGTCTTGATTTGCATTTCTCTAATGATTAGTGATGTTGAGAATTCTTTCATGTGTTTGTTGGCAGTCTGTATATCTTTTTTGGAGAAATGTCTATTTAGGTCTTCTGCCCAGTTTTGGATTGGGTTGTTTGTTTTTTTGTTATTAACCTCCATGAGCTGCTTATAAATTTTGGAGATTAATCCTTTGTCAGTTGCTTCATTTGCAAATATTTTCTCCCATTCTGAGGGTTGTCTCTTCATCTTGTTTACGGTTTCCTTTGCTGTGCAACAGCTTTGAAGTTTCATTAGGTCCAATTTGTTTATTTTTGTTTTTATTTCCATTTCTCTAGGAGGTGGGTCAAAAAGGATCTTGCTGTGATTTATGTCTTAGAGTGTTCTGCCTATGTTTTCCTCTAAGAGTTTGATAGTTTCTGGCCTTACATTTAGGTCTTTAATCCATTTTGAGTTTATTTTTGCGTATGGTGTTAGGGAGTGATCTAATCTCATATTTTACGTGTACCTGTCCAGTTTTCCCAGCACCACTTATTGAAGAGGCTGTCCTTTCTCCACTGTACATTCCTGCCTCCTTTATCAAAGGTAAGGTGACCATATGTGCGTGGGTTTATCTCTGGGATTTCTATCCTGTTCCATTGATCTATCTTTCTGTTTCTGCACCAGTACCATACTGTCCTGATTACTGTAGCTTTGTAGTATAGTCTGAAGTCAGGGAGCCTGATTCCTCCAGCTCCGTTTTTCATTCTCAGGATTGCTTTGGCTATTCGGGGTCTTTTGTGTTTCCATACAAATTGTGAAATTTTTTGTTCTAGTTCTGTTAAAAGTGCCAGTGGTAGTTTGATAGGGATTGCATTGAATCTGTAGATTGCTTTGGGTAGTAGAGTCATTTTCACAATGTTGATTCTTCCAATCCAAGAACATGGTATATCTCTCCATCTATTTGTATCATCTTTAATTTCTTTCATCAGTGTCTTATAATTTTCTGCATACAGGTCTTTTGTCTCCTTAGGTAGGTTTATTCCTGGATATTTTTTTCTTTTTGTTGCAATGGTAAATGGGAGTGTTTTCTTGATTTCGCTTTCAGATTTTTCATCATTAGTGTATAGGAATGCCAGAAATTTCTGGGCATTAATTTTGTATCCTGCTACTTTACCAAATTCATTGATTAGCTCTAGTAGTTTTTTGGTAGCATCTTTAGGATTCTCTATGTATAGTGTCATGTCATTTGCAAACAGTGACAGCTTTACTTCTTCTTTTCCAATTTGGATTCCTTTTATTTCCTTTTCTTCTCTGATTGATGTGGCTAAAACTTCCAAAACTATGTTGAATAAGAGGGGTGAGAGTGGGCAACCTTGTCTTGTTCCTGATCTTAGTGGAAATGCTTTCAGTTTTTCACCATTGAGGACAATGTTGGCTGTGGGTTTGTCATATATGGCCTTTATTATGTTGAGGAAAGTTCCCTCTATGCCTGCTTTCTGGAGGGTTTTTATCATAAATGGGTGTTGAATTTTGTCAAAAGCTTTTTCTGCATCTATTGAGATGATCGTATGGTTTTTCTCCTTCAGTTTGTTGATATGGTGTATCACGTTGATTGATTTGTGTATATTGAAGAATCCTTGCATTCCTGGAATAAACCCCACTTGATCATGGTGTATGATCCGTTTAATGTGCTGTTGGATTCTGTTTGCTAGTATTTTGTTGAGGATTTTTGCATCTATGTTCATCAGTGATATTGGCCTGTAGTTTTCTTTCTTTGTGACATCCTTGTCTGGTTTTGGTATCAGGGTGATGGTGGCCTCATAGAATGAGTTTGGGAGTGTTCCTCCTTCTGCTATATTGTAGAAGAGTTTGAGAAGGATAGGTGATAGCTCTTCTCTAAATGTTTGAGAGAATTCGCCTGTGAAGCCATCTGGTCCTGGGCTTTTGTTTGTTGGAAGATTTTTAATCACAGTTTCAATTTCAGTGCTTGTGATTGGTCTGTTCATATTTTCTATTTCTTCCTGATTCAGTCTTGGCAGGTTGTGCATTTCTAAGAATTTGTCCATTTCTTCCAGGTTGTCCATTTTATTGGCATAGAGTTGCTTGTAGTAATCTCTCATAATCTTTTGTATTTCTGCAGTGTCACTTGTTACTTCTCCTTTTTCATTTCTAATTGTATTGATTTGAGTCTTTTCCCTTTTTTCCTTGATGAGTCTGGCAAATGGTTTATCTATTTTGTTTATCTTCTCAAAGAACCAGCTTTTAGTTTTATTGATCTTTGCTACTGTTTCCTTCATTTCTTTTCCGTTTATTTCTGATCCGATTTTTATGATTTCTTTCCTTCTGCTAACTTTGGGGGTTTTTTGTTCTTTCTCTAATTGTTTTAGGTGCAAGGTTAGGTTGTTTATTCAAGATGTTTCCTGTTTCTTAAGGTGGGCTTGTATTGCTATAAACTTCCCTTTTAGAACTGCTTTTGCTCATCCCATAGATTTTGGGTCGTCGTGTCTCCATTGTCATTTGTTTCTAGGAATTTTTTTATTTCCTCTTTGATTTCTTCAGTGATCACTTCGTTATTAAGTAGTGTATTGTTTAGCCTCCATGTGTTTGTATTTTTTACAGGTCTTTTCCTGTAATTGATGTCTAGTCTCATAGCATTGCGGTCGGAAAAGATACTTGATACAATTTCAGTTTTCTTAAATTTACCAAGGCTTGATTTGTGACCCAAGATATGATCTATCCTGGAGAATGTTCCATGAGCACTTGAGAAAAATGTGTATTCTGTTGTTTTTGGATGGAATGTCCTATGAATATCAGTTAAGTCCATCTTGTTTAATGTATCATTTAAAGCTTGTGTTTCCTTATTTATTTTCATTTTGGATGATCTGTCCATTGGTGAAAGTGGGGTGTTGAAGGCCCCTACTATGAATGTGTTTCTGTCAATTTCCCCTTTTATGGCTGTTAGTATTTGCCCGATGTATTGAGGTGCTCCTATGTTGGGTGCATAAATATTTACAATTGTTATATCTTCTTCTTGGATCGATCCCTTGATCATTATGTAGTGTCCTTCTTTGTCTCTTCTAATAGTCTTTATTTTAAAGTCTATTTTGTCTGATGTGAGAATTGCTACTCCAGCTTTCTTTTGGTTTCCATTTGCATGGAATATCTTTTTCCATCCCCTCACTTTGTGTCTCTAGGTCTGAAGTGGGTCTCTTGTAGACTGCAAATATATGGGTCTTGTTTTTGTATCCATTCAGCCAATCTGTGTCTTTTGGTGGGAGCATTTAGTCCATCTACATTTAAGGTAATTATCGATATGTATGTTCCTATTCCCATTTTCTTAATTGTTTTGGGTTCATTATTGTAGGTCTTTTCCTTCTCTTGTGTTTCTTGCCTAGAGAAGTTCCTTTAGCAGTTGTTGTAGAGCTGGTTTGGTGGTGCTGAACTCTCTCAGCTTTTGCTTGTCTGTAAAGGTTTTAATTTCTCCATCAAATCTGAATGAGATCCATGCTGGATAGAGTAATCTTGGTTGCAGGTTTTTCTCCTTCATTACTTTCAATATGTCCTGCCAGTCCCTTCTGGCTTGCAGAGTTTCTGCTGAAAGATCAGCTGTTATCCTTATGGGGATTCCCTTGTGTGTTATTTGTTGTTTTTCCCTTGCTGCTTTTAATATGTTTTCTTTGTATTTCATTTTTGACAGTTTGATTAATATGTGTCTTGGCGTATTTCTCCTTGGATTTATCCTGTAAGGGACTCTCTGTGCTTCCTAGACTTGATTAACTATTTCTTTCCCATATTACGGAAGTTTTCAACTATAATCTCTTCAAATATTTTCTCAGTCCCTTTCTTTTTCTCTTCTTCTTCTGGAACCCCTATAATTCGAATGTTGGTGCCTTTAATGTTGTCCCAGAGGTCTCTGCGACTGTCCTCAGTTCTTTTCATTCTTTTTTCTTTATTCTGCTCTGCAGTAGTTATTTCTACTATTTTATTTTCCAGGTCACTTATCCGTTCTTCTGCCTCAGTTATTCTGCTCTTGATCCCATCTAGAGTATTTTTAATTTCATTTATTGTGCTGTTCATTGTTGTTTGTTTCATCTTTAGTTCTTCTAGGTCCTTGTTAAATGTTTCTTGCATTTTGTCTATTCTGTTTTCAAGATTTTGGATCATCTTTACTATCATTATTCTGAATTCTTTTTCAGGTGGACTGCCTATTTCCTCTTCATTTGTTAGGTCTGATGGGTTTTTATCTTGCTCCTTCATCTACTGTGTGTTTTTCTGTCTTCTCATTTTGCTTATCTTACTGTGTTTGGGGTATCCTTTTTGCAGGCTGTAGGTTCGTAGTTCCCGTTGTTTTCTGGTGTCTGTCCCCAGTGGCTAAGGTTGGTTCAGTGGGTTGTGTAGGCTTCCTGGTGGAGGGGACTAGTGCCTGTGTTCTGGTGGATGACGCATGATCTTGTCTTTCTGGTGGGCAGGTCCACGTCTGTTGCTGTGTTTTGGGGTGCCTGTGGACTTATTATGATTTTAGGCAGCCTCTCTGCTAATGGGTGGGGTTGTGTTCCTGTCTTGCTAGTTGTTTGGCATAGGATGTCCAACACTGTAGCTTGCTGGTCGTTGAGTGAAGCTGAGTGCTGGTGTTGAGATGGAGATCTCTGGGAGATTTTTGCCGTTTGATATTATGTGGAGCTGGGAGGTCTCTTGTGGACCAGTGTCCTGAAGTTGGCTCTCCCGCCTCAGAGGCACAGCACTGACTCCTGGCTGCAGCACTAAGATTCTTTCATCCACATGGCTCAGTATAAAAGGGAGAAAAAGTAGAAAGAAAGAATTAGAAGTAGAAAGAAAGAAAGAAAGGAGGGAGGGAGGGAGGGAGGAAGGAAGGAAAAAAGAAAGAAGATAAGGTAAAATAAAGTATGATAAACTATAATAAAGTTATTAAAATAAAAAAATAATTATTAAGAGAAAAACAAACAAACAAAAAAACGGATGGATAGAACCCTAGGACAAATGGTGGAAGCAAAGCTATACAGACAAAATCTCACACAGAAGCATATACATACACACTCACAGAAAGAGGAAAAGGGGAAAAAATCATAAATCTAGCTCTCAAAGTTCACCTTCTCAATTTGGGATGATTCGTTGTCTAAAGGAGGGAAGGAAGGAAAGAAAGAACGAATATAAAGTAAAATAAAGTTATTAAAATAAAAGGTAATTATCAAGAAAAAAATTTTTAAAAAAACCGGATGGATAGAACCCTCGGACAAATGGTGGAAGCAAAGCTATACAGACAAAATCTCACACAGAAGCATACACATACACACTCACAAAAAGAGGAAAAGGGGGAAAAATCATAAATCTTGCTTTCAAAGTTCACCTCCTCAATTTGGGATGATTTGTTGTCTATTCATGTATTCCACAGATGAAGGGCACATCACGTTGATTGTGGAGAGTTAATCCGCTGCTCCTGAGGCTGCTGGGAGAGATTTCCCTTTCTCTTCTTTGTTCTCACAGCTCCCAGGGGCTCAGCTTTGGATTTGGCCCCGCCTCTGCGTGTAGGTCGCTGGAGGGTGTCTGTTCTTCGCTCGGACAGGACGGGGTTAAAGGAGCCGCTGATTCGGGGGCTCTGGCTCACTCAGGCCGGGGGGAGGGAGGGGTACGGAGTGCGGGGCGAGCCTGCGGCGGCAGAGGCCAGCGTGATGTTGTACCAGCCTGAGGCGCGCCGTGTGTTCTCCCGGGGAAGTTGTCCCTGGGTCCCGGGACCCTGGCAGTGGCGGGCTGCACAGGCTCCCGGGAGGGGAGGTGTGGATGGTGACCTGTGCTCGCACACAGGCTTCTTGGTGGCGGCAGCAGCAGCCTTAGCGTCCCATGCCCGTCTCTGGGGTCCGCGCTTTTAGCCGTGGCTCACACCCGTCTCTGGAGCTCCTTTAAGCGGCGCTCTTAATCCCCTCGCCTCGCGCACCAGGAAACGAAGTGGGAAGAAAAAGTCTCTTGCCTCTTCGGCAGGTCCAGACTTTTTCCCGGACTCCCTCCCGGCTAGGCATGGTGCACTAACCCCCTTCAGGCTGTGTTCAAGCCGCCAGCCCCAGTCCTCTCCCGGTGCTCCGACCAAAGCCCAAGCCTCAGCTCCCGGCCCCGCCCGCCCCGGCGGGTGAGCAGACAAGCATCTCGGGCTGGTGAGTGCCGGTTGGCACCGATCCTCTGTGCGGGAATCTCTCTGCTTTGCCCTCTGCACCCCTGTTACTGTGCTCTCCTCCGCGGCTCCAAAGCTTTCCCCCTTCGTCACCCGCAGTCTCCGCCTGCGAAGGGGCCTCCTAGTGTGTGGAAACCTTTCCTCCTTCACAGCTCCCTCCCACTGGTGCAGGTCCCTTCCCTATCCTTTTGTCTCTGTTTATTATTTTTTCTGTTGCCCTACCCAGGTACGTGGGGAGTTTCTTGCCTTTTGGGAGGTCTGAGGTCTTCTGCCAGTGCTCAGTAGGTGTTCTGTAGGAGTTGTTCCACGTGTAGATGTATTTCTGGTGTATCTATGGGGAAGAAGGTGATCTCCGCGTCTTACTCTTCCACCATCTTGCCCAACCAAGCCTCAATTTCTTGATATTGTTTTATCCTCATCATGACCAATTTTACCTCATTCACATTTTTATTTATGGCTGCTTTGGCTAATAGAGATGTATTCCTTCCTGTGATCATTTATTCAGAAAACATGTTATCGTGATATCCTACTTAAGTAGTTACTTTTGCTTATTTCATGGTTGCTAGTTTTTGTTGCAGACCATTCCAGTTCAAGAATGGGAACTAGTTATAAAGATAATGGCAATTCCTAACATTGAAAATGTCTGAATTGCTCTTTTTTGTAGCAGATATTATAACTAAAGGGCTTATTCTGTTTTCTTTATTTCATTTTCATTCAGGTTTCATCTACAATTATTTTATGTATTATTTAAATCTTCTGTGTATTACTTAAATCAAGGACTGTGCAGTGCCTTAAATGGAAAAGAGCACTGGACTAGTTTAAGGGGGAAAAAAGGAGATGTCTTTTAGCCAGTTCATATAGAGTGTCCAGCACTGCACTAGTCACTTTACAGATCTTGTTTCAGGAGTCCCAGCCCCACTACTGTTTTTGACTTTAGCTACTTAATCTGACAGAGCTTGAGTTGCTTTATCTGTAATGCATGGGTAATTCTTCTCTACCTTACTTCCATGAATATTGTGGAGATTCCAATGAGATAACATAAATGAAAAGCCATGTATCACTATAAAAGTGAATTAAGGACTTCCCTGGCAGTCCAGTGGTTAGGAATCGGCGCTTTGACTCCATGGCCCCGGGTTTAGTCCCTGGTTGGGGAAGATCCTGCAAGCCGCATAACATGCCCCCCCCAAAAAAAAGTGAATTAAATGAAAAGTTATCTTCTTACTATTAACTAAGATGCTTATTTTAGGAGTTCTTCAAAACAGTTCTATTTAGTTAGGGTTTTATTATCTAAAACTACACATTAATGTTTCAAATGGACATGCCCACATCCAGTTGCCATGAGTGTGATGTTAGTTCTTCAAGCTAAGTATCACTGTTTTTATGGCTTACTCTTAGATATAGAGTTCCTTGCAGGCTTTGTAAATTCTGTCTTTTCAGGTGTCTGGCGGAAAGAGATGTGTGATATTACTAATCATTGATATACTTCAGATCAGTTCTCCCATTTAAAGGCAAAAGAATGCCATAATGGAAACATTTTGAAAAAGTAATATGGAACATGATTGTTAACAAAATGCATACTGCACTACCACTTTAAAGCTTGGAAAATGTTTAATTCAGAGACTAAATAGATAATGGCCAATGAATAGTAATAAGCCACTTAATTATTTAAATACACTGTCTACTCAGTATATCCAGTGTTTTTAAAATAATTTTTCGTATGTTAAAATCTTGATGACCAGTCGCACAAGATAAAGATGATTTACATAATCCTTACATCCTCAAATTTTAATGAAAATCTTAGTATTTGAAACATACAGTGCCTTTCAAACAATTAATTAGTCATTTAGATAGCACATGCATCACAGTTCCACGTCTGCATAAAAGCTTTGTAGTTCTCGTATATTATTCCTTATCCATGATAAGCATGAAAACTATACCAGGTTGACAATAGTTGACCTACGTGGGTTGTACTACTATCATATCTATAATACACAAATAACAAAATAACATACCTCGATGGTTATTGCAGCATTTGCTACCCACTTTGAGTTTCTGTGCTTGAAACACTTTTGAGATGTATCTGTGCACTGTTTCTTCTTCCATGAGTGGTTAAATAACAAGCAATCACTTGATGAGTTTTGGGCAGCTGCTTTTGTTTTTGTTGTTTTTATAAGGATTCCATTAGCGCTAGGTACTCTACCAGATGGTGATGGTTCTTTGCCTTCGTAATAGGCACAATAGTTAACAATATCCTATACTCACCTTATAATGAGGGAATGTTATGAAAATAAGGAGGGCAAGCTTGATGGCTAATTGTGCATTGTGCTGAAGTGCTGTGCCCATCACTCCATGAATGTTGAGTGTTCAGGGATGAAGTTTGCACCATCTTCAGATAGAGATCTAGATAGCACAGCCCATAGATTAATTTCCAGCTACGTAAAAGAGTCTTGTGTCATGTTGATATGCAGCTGTTTTTTGACTCAATTGCCTAGTCGGCTTGGCACAATTTATTTCAGAATTTCTCTCCAAAGTATTGCTTCACCCATTCTGTGCCAATTTCTTGATATTACAGTTTGCAATTGATCTAGGTTGGTATTTTTAGCGACTGTCCCTTGACTTTAACAAAAGATCATTCCTGAAAATACTAGAAAATACTGAAAATACTAGAATCTGTGATTGTTTTCGTAGCCAATATTGTCTTCATGTATTCTGCTTCAGCAATTTCATGTGTCTTAAACCTTCTTCTCCATACTTGAAGCACTGTGATACCTGCCACTTGTTATCTAGGGAGGATATATATGCTGTCATTATTTAATTATGAAAGATCAACACCCATCACATCTGCCCACTGCACTCACCACCTTGGGTAGTTTTGTGACAAAAATCTCCTGGCAAGGGCCTTAGCAGCAGGCATGGTCAGAGGACTGGGTGAGGAAAACACAAAACAGCCCCATACTATGTCTTCAAACATCACATATGATCGCAAGCATAATAATATTTTGGCAAGTGAAACTGGTTTTATAGACGTATGGGTGTGAATCTATCCTTGTAGGTCAATTTGTCCTGAGTTACCAGTATATTCTGTACTAGTATCACTAGTCACAGCAGTTTTCACCAGTTTAAAATTTGATTATTTTTTAGTGAATATTTACCTCATCCCTGCTTGCTAAGGGAAAACTTACTGGGAGCAGAAGACTCCTAGCAACATAATCCCAAGGGTTGCTGAATTATGCAAGATTTAGAATCATTTATGAGCTTGATCAGAGGGGTCTGCCTGTATTATAAAGATACATAGACAGCACCTGTCATCCTGAGACTCAAGGAAAATAACATTTTACTTAAGGATCTCTATCTTCTATTATTGACCTTAAAAAGGATGTATCTTTGACCAGTAAAAGTCAATGCTATTTTGGACATTTCAAAAATCTCTTTTGAAAGAAAAATGGAATTACAGTCAGTACCCAATGAAATACATATTGATAGCTCAGCCTCACTTGTTAAACTTTTTATTTTGAAATAATTTTAGGCTTACAGAAAAGTTGCAAAAATAGTACAAGGAGTTCCTGCATACCCTTCACCCAGCTTCCTGTAATGTCAACAACTTACATACCATACATAGCACAGTTATCAAAACCAGGAAATAACTCTAGTTCAATACCATTAAGTAAACTAGAGACCTTATTTGAATTTCACCAATTTTCCCTCTAATGTCCTTTCTCTGCTCCAGGACCCCACATTGCATTTACTTGTCATGTTTATTTAGTCTCCTCCAATCTGTGACAGTTCCTCAGCCTTTCCTTGTCTTTCATGACCCTGACACTTTGGATGAGTACTGGTCAGTTATTTTGTAGAATGCCTCTCAGTTTGGGTTTGTCAAATGCATTCTCATGATTTGACTGAGGTCATGCATTTTTGGCAAGAAAACCATAGAAATGATGTGCGTCATATTCGAGGGTACTTGATGTTGATGTATCTTCTCTCTCATGTTAACCTTAATCACCTGATAAAGATGGTGTCTGCTGGGTTTCTGTGCTGTAAAGTTTTCCTCTTGTGAAAATCGATAAATATCTTCTTCATTTATTCAACATCTCCTCAACATACCATTGATGGTAAGGATCATCCCAATATCCAAGATGTCAAAATGTGGAAGTGTCCATCTTAGAAGTGATGGGTAACACACTTCTCTACTAACTGTCAGTCAAGAAAGGGAGGGAGGAGAAAATGGACCAAGAGATGAGGAAAGACTGAGAAACTGTCACAGATTGGAGGAGACTAAATAAACATGACAAGTAAATGCAATATGGGATCCTGGATTGGATACTGGAGCAGAGAAAGGACATTAGGGGAAAAATTGGTGAAATTCAAATAAGGTCTCTAGTTTATTTAATGGTATTGTAGTAAAGATAATTTCCTGGTTTTTATAACTGTGCTATGTATGGTATGTAAGTTATAGACATTACAGAATCTGAGTTAAGGGTCTCCAGGGGCGTTCTGTACTATTTTTGTAATTTCTCTGTAAGTCTAAAATTATTTCAAAGTTAAATGTTTTAAAAAGAACTTTCTTAGTCTTGCACATGCATCTCCTGTCTTTTGATGCTCAGAAATACAGTGGAGTATTATTGTTTCTTTTTTAAAATCTTTTTAATTAATTAATTAATTTATTTATTTATTTAATTTTGGGCTGCATTGGGTCTTTGTTGCTGTGTGCGGACTTTCCCTAGTTGCGGCGAGCGGGGGCTACTCTTGGTTGCGATGCGCGGTCTTCTCATTGCTGTGGCTTCTCTTGTTGCGGAGCACGGGCTTCAGTAGTTGTGGCTCACGGGCTCTAGAGCGCAAGCTAAGTAGTTGTGGCGCACGGGCTTATTTGCTTCACAGCATATGGGATCTTCCCAGACCAGGGCTTGAACCTGTGTCCCCTGCATTGGCAGGTGGATTCTTAACCACTGTGCCACCAGGAAAGTCCTAATGTTTCTTTTACTTTCTTCTCTTTTTTAAACTTTGGGTGTGGTAATGAGAAAACTCTGAAATGCATGGAGTGGCTGGTCTTGGGACTAACCTCAACTAACTAGATGGGTTGGATAATTTAAATAGTTAAGAAAGCACTCATACCCATAACAGCGCTTCACAAACCTAGCAAATCAAAAACTTTGAATGTAGAACATTCATTTCAGATTGTCACCATTTACAGATAGGAAACTGGAGATCCAGTGAGGGAGAGTCCCTTGTCCAACGTCACATAAGCAGTTATCAAAAGATCCTGAGAACTCCAGTGTTCTTCCAATCATTTCAGTCTTTTTTCCTGTGGTGAAGAAGGAGATGGAGAAAACATCATTTGGGCTTATTGTGTTTTGTTTGTTTTTGATCTTTGCAGCATTCGTTTAATTCTAAGAGAAGAAACATACTGCTCAAAAATATGGAACGCGTCACGAATTTTCGTGTCATCCGTGTGCGGGAGCCATGCTAGTCTTCTCTGTATCTTTCCAATTTTAGAATATGTGCTGTCGAAGCAAGCACTGGGCTATTGTTTTACTAAACCAAAAGCATCCAGTGCTTATCACGTCAGACTGTCCCACATGACATTGGGATGCCCTGTTTTCAACGTTTTGTGTTTCTCCTTCACTTTCTGTTATTTCAAAAGGGGCAAAAAGTCAACTTTCCCTTTCCTAATCTCTCCCTCATTTATTGTTTCATGACACTGTGTTTAGATGAAGACTTTAATTAAAGTTTCATATTTAGTTCTCTGACAGTCATTTGGGCTATTAATTTTGAAAAGAAGGAGGAAGAGAGGCAGGGTGTTTTTATTTTTAGACCATGTTATCTAACTTAGTGATACTAAGCTTTGTTTAATCACCAAGAGTCAGAACACTGAGCTGTCTCTACTCCCTCGTCCATCCTTTTCTTCACACCCTGCATTGCTGAGTTAGCTAGCCAGAGTCGGGGATTGTAACGGGCTGTGGATCACGTATATCTTCACTGCATGAAACTCTTTGATGTCTGATGCTGTTATAGATATACTCATTAGTACAAAGTCCTGGCCAGCTAAGGAGGTACCTGTCACAGATTAACTGAAAATGTTGCACTAGCAGCTCAGCCTTGTTATGGGTCAAATACAGTTTTGTAAAAGAATTTGGAATCTAATCCAATGAATTTAAAACGTTGTTTTATGGAAGCATAGCTCAAGATCATTTCTCTCTCCCCCTTGCAGCCAAGGTTGCAATTGGCTACCTGGTAAGAAAGGACTTGTGATATGGCCAGGGATGTATTCTTCAACCAAAATTTGGTACCATTAAGATGGACCCTTTGTCACAGGAACCCCATTTAGTACAAGAGATCTGAATATCTGAAGTTTGAGAACTGTCTACTATATGTCAACTCTTTTGTGTGGAAGAAGCTCTTTACATGTTATGGAAATAGATGTCTGATCTTACTTGATCATATAATAATTCTCTCATGTCACATAGCTATATGAAGTCATTATAAATATTGTTTTTTTCTTTACTTCACGTTTTTGTGAAACGTGGATACAAGGTACTTCTGTGCATCTGGAAATAGCAATTAGTTCTTCTAGGAACATGACTTTATTCATAGAACATCATTTACTCACTGGTGTTTTTGCCCTTACAGATTAGGTTTCTGATTGTAAAGTCCCCAGGTTTGCCTTGTTTTCCTCTGTCTCAGCTGGCCGCTTGATTGTTGACCTACAGGGGTATATATTCCAGAGGAATTTTAGCCATCTGGCCATCTGTTCTTTCCTCATTATCTCTAAATAATCTTTTCATTTTTTTTCTGTATTTCCTCCACTGTGTAATCAGTCTTTGGTTTCTTAAATTTATGTGTGTGTTTTTTTTTTTTTTTTTGTGGTACGCGGGCCCCTCAATGTTGTGGCCTCTCCCGTTGTGGAGCACAGGTTCCGGACGCGCAGGCTCAGCGGCCATGGTTCACGGGCCCAGCCGCTCCACGGCATGTGGGATCCTCCCGGACGGGGGCACAAAGCCGTGTCCCCTGCATTGGCAGGCGGACTCTCAACCACTGCGCCACCAGGGAAGCCCCAAATTTATGGTTTTTGTTGCTGTTGCTGTCTAATCCAGATTTGCAACCCTGCTTAGGTTTTCAATGTTTTTATTTCTGTGCCTTCAGTTCTCACCACAAAGTCAAGTTTTACTGCTCGACATAATGAGAAGTTTAACTCATGCTTTTTCCTGTCTTTCTTGATACTGTTTTCTTAAAAGTCAGTGAATGATTCCATTTGGTCTACGACCTTTTGTTTTGTAAATCATCTCCACTATTTGGACTTAACCATGTTGTCTAGAGTTGGAGTAAATTATTTTTCCAATATTATTCCTGATGAGCTTGTATAATATGGCTTAGTGTCATGTCAAACTCTGTTACTTACAGAAGTAGATGTGACAAAACGATCCATCGGTTTTTGCGGCTGTTGCTTGGTCATAGGCATGTCAATGTATGCTTTCAATTGGACTGTTTTTTCTATTGTAAATGGACATATTTTTTGTTGTTGTTGAAACTCAGATTTTTATTTACCCACTGGGAATTTGTAGAAAAGAGATTAGCCTTTTGCTCCTACACATGTTCTTGTGGGTAGACAGTGAAGGCAGTTTCCACACTGAAAACCATCCAACAGCTTGAAAACATAGAGTCACAGTGATATAACTGTGTTAAATATGGCAAATTTCCTGAACTAAGTAAGAGATATCCTATGTGTCAGCCATGATTTGCCAGCTAACTAGATAGTACTAAGGTTCTAATTTCTGTCTCTAGGATGCAGAAATGCAAACAGAAAACCTTTTTCTCTGTGACTTTAAACTCTTTTTTTTAACATCTTTATTGGAGTATAATTGCTTTACAATGGTGTGTTAGTTTCTGCTTTACAACAAAGTGAATCAGTTATATATATACATATGTTCCCATATCTCTTCCCTCTTGCGTCTCCCTCCCTCCCACCCTCCTATCCCACCCCTCCAGGCGGTCACGTGCTTTGTGACTTTAAACTCTTAACCCATCTTTTACATGTGTCTAGGTACATTGAGTAGGCAGCATTATAGTATCAATCATCTCTTATTCCATTCCAAATACATTTTGGAGACTGTATTTTTAAGATGACATTGTTTTAAGATCACATTGTCATATTGCCTTAAAATTGTTCATCCTATTTATGAAAAAATAGTAACCCTGAAGTAACCGTTTGAGAACGTTGAATATATTTAAGAACTCTGTGTGGTTTTAAAATGTTTGCTAAATACTTATCCCAGAAGTTGTTTTTCTGTTGTTAATGTTTATATTTATCACATACTTTATTCAACAAACTTAAATTTTTTCCAACTTGTATAAAAACATAATCTCTAGAGGTGTTTTGTTTGTTTGTTTGTTTTGCCATTTCCTGGTTATTTCGCTTTTTCTATTAGCCGGAAAAGCATTCTATATAGAAACAAATTCAATCTTAACTTACTTCCAAGTAACTGAAAAAAAATTTTTTAATTGTCCATTTTTATTCTGCTAGTACCCCACTAGAGGAAGGATTTTTTCCAGCTTTAGTGAGATTTAATTGACATATAACATTGTGTAAGTTTACGGTGTACAACATGATGATTTGATACAAGTATATATTGGGAAATGATGACCACCTCACATAGTTACTCTTTTTGTGGTAAGAACAGTTTAAGACTTACTGTCTTAAGCAACTGTCAAGTATATAATACAGTTTTGTTCACTATAGTCACGATGCTGTATCTTAGATTACCATAACATATTCACCTTATAACTGGAAGTTTGTACCCTTTGACCACATCTCTCCATTTTCCCCACCCCCAGTCCCTGGTAACCTCCATTCTACTCTGTTTCTATGAGTTTAGCTTTTTTAGATTCCTCATATCAGTGAAATTGTACAGTATTTGTCTTTCTGTGTCTGGCCTTCAAGGTACATGCATATTGCCAAAAAAGGCAGGATTTCCTTCTTTCTCATGGCTGAATAATATTTCATTGTATGTATTTTGGAATATTGTCTTATTTTTCATAGAGGCCTTAGAGGTAGTCTTGATAAATGCCTCTTTCTTGGGTGAACAACAGATGTAACCATGGAAATGCTTGATGTGAAACATGGTATCAGCAAGTGGCATAAACATAGAAAATGCTGACTTGTAATAACAGCTCTAACCAAGGCTCCTTGTGTGGCCTTGAGGAAGTCATGAGAATCCTACCTACCTCTGTTTCTCTTCATACAAGAGCAAGCAGCAGTACTCAATTTGCAGGACTATTGCTTGTGGTTTACTACATGGATTTTATAAATGTCAGGGGTCATTTAATGCTGAAAGTCCTGTTAAATCCATTAAGAGTTCTATCTATATACATTCAATTCCCCAAGGAAATGATTCATTCAACAGACATTTATTGAAAACTATTACTTGTTAGGCACAGGGCTGAGTACTGCACAGAATACAAAGTTATGGAAGATATGGTCCCTGCCTGACCTTTTAGTATGAAGCTGCTTGTGTTATGTGCCATAAGCCAGGTACAAACGAACCACTAAAAGAGTCCAAGGGAGGAGGGAGGGCTGGGATTATATCCAGCTGTGGTGGTTAAAGAAGTAGTCATGGGAGAGGTACCGTGTGAGATATTCTTGGAAGGAGAGACAGGAGGACATTCCAGGCAGAAAGGACAACCTAAGCAAAGACAGAGGGGAAAAAACTGTAGTGTGGATTTGGGGAGTCGAGTGTTAAGTCAGCCTGGCTGAAGCATAGAGCCTGTGTTGGTAGAGGAGTAGCCTTAAAAGGAAGTGAGGAGCTTGAACTTGATTTTGTAGCACTGTGGAATCTGACAATTTTGAGTAGAGAAATGGCATCATCAGCCTATGCAAGATGAATGAATAGAGCAAAAGAGACTGGCCACAGGGGGACCTCTTAGAAAGCTGCTATTGAAGCTTAGAGAGCTTCATATTGAAGGTATGAAATGATAAGAATTTGAATTAGGGGGTGGCCGTGGGAAGGAGAAGCCAGTGATGGAGTTGAGATGCTGCTCAAGTCAACATGGTTAAGTAAGAGGGGGTTGGTTGAAATACTACTTCCACCTACTGCTATTGTGTTCACCTTAATATCCAATTTCATTGAATTTGAAATGAAGATTTGTCATACTTTTTTTTGGTTTCACATTAGACGGTGTCTTGTTCACCACCACAGCTTTTGTGCGTAGCACACATAGTAAATATTGGGAGCTTGAAAAGTGGTCCCTGAATGAAACATGAGCTTGTTGAATCGCTTTGACAGAGGGAGAACCAATATGGGCTCCCCTGCAAGGTGCCTAGTCATCTCTCCACCTGCATCTGTACTTCTACTCCCAGTTCAGTTTTTACCTAAATATGAATGAAAATTGTATACACCCATGTGCCAACTTTCCTCACTCAACCACATTTTAACCTAGATTTCATGGCCTACAGATTGCTGATTTTTGTGAATTTAATTCTGTCCCTTGGCATTATAGAAATGTTCATTGGCCAAACGCCTTGGATACTCTCCAAATTTAGCATTTGAGTGTTTTTACCCTCTATGTGGATTTTTAAAAAATTTACTGAATGGCCACTGTTACATATTATTTTAAAGTAATTAGTGTGATAATCTAGTAATATTCAAGCATCATCTTCTGCCTTAAAATAGTTGAAATTGAATTTTACAGCAAGTGGCTAGCTTGCAAATAAAGGTATTCTTGGAAGCATGATTAGCACTAATAAGGTCATTCTGAGTCAAGTACCAGGTCATAATCTGCAGAAAAGGGTTTTGTGTAAAAGGTGACTGCCTAATCCAGTAAAAATATATATTTAAAGTTTAATCAATAATGATTGCTTCGAATGTACAGTGATATTTAAAAAGTCTGAAGAGTTTCAGCTTAGAAAGGCAAAGAAAAATTCTTAGAGAGAGAGCCTGTGCATTGACTTTTTAAGATAAACTTAGCTAGCAATCTGCTTTTTAAAAGAAATGGGAAAGTAATAAGAAATGGGAAACTAATTTCAAGATGGAATTTAAAAAAGGATTTCTAGGCTTATGAGCTGTACCTTGGTATTTGTGCAGTCAGCTCAATCTCTTACACCTTCTCCATCTTCATCTCCATTTGGCATAGTGATTTCTGTTTTTCAGGACAGACATCCTGAGGCCTTGGGTGCAATCCTTAGTAATCGAGATGTGATTCAGGTTTGGGCAACTGACCCTACTTCAAAAATAAGAAAAGTACCTGGACCATTTTAGAAAAATGTTTCAACAAAGAAGGAAACTTAAAATGGTTTTAAGTATTTAGCAGCATTCAGCTGATGTCATTAATAGTTTACAATAATATCCATAATTGTGACTTGCATATCTTAATAGGCAACTGACAGCTAAGACAAAACCAAGACCCTCTTTCACTCTTCCCAAATTCTCAAGGCCTCACTCCGGTGGCACATGACATTTATTCCATCTACGAAATATTGCTGATAAAATGTATTTAATCATATTTCACTATTCCTCCCCCAAATCTCCTATTCTCCTCACTAGAGAAACACTTAAGGAAAAAAATGACATTACTTCCATGCCGGAGATTGTAGAGAAAAAAAGAAGAAATTCGGAGACACCTATCTGAGAAAAGCTTTTCATTCTGAAATACTTCAGCTCCAATAATAATGTATTTGAAGCGAAACCAGAATGAAAGTGTAATGAATAAAGTAACATACTAATGAAGGGGGGGGGATAGAGAAAGTGAGACTCTGCCAGAGAGAGAATTATTTGTGCCATTTTTATCACACATTATAAACTCCTTGGCTTTCCTTGAAGCAAAAATGAAGAGCTGTGATTAATTATGGCTCAGAGACGTCTCATTCTCCCCATCAAATTTCTCCTCCTCCTCAATAGCACCTCTAGACCCCTAGTTTAGTCACCTTTGATTTCTACCCCACTGTTTTCCTTTGATTTCTATCCCATAATGTCAAGTGCTAGAGCCCCTCTCAGCAACAGTCCTCAGGCCTCTGCAGTTGCAGAAGAGATAAGATAGGCAAACTCCTTGTGGGCAGGTTCCCTGCCCTATTCATTGTCTTCCATAGTATCCAGCAGTCTCTTTTACAGAGAGGTGCTTATTAACCAGTGTACTTTCCTTTATCAAGCAATAAGAACAATGCAGTTCAATACATTTTCCTCTTTACAGTGGTTGCCAGAAAGCGCAGAGCTACATTTAGGGCCCAGCTGAAGCAATTAACCTTATCTAGATTTTTGAAGTTTTTGATGTAATTATCACCACCTTCCCCATTATATCACTCTTACTCTTTAGGCCCATGATAATGGTGTTTTTGGAAGTGTGTCTTTCCTGTAAGTTGTTTCCAAGCCCTTGTGGAAGAATGGAGTTGTATACCTAGTGAGAGGGCAAGGGAAGGGGCTAATTCTATTTCTGAATTTCTTATTTACAGCTTATTAAGCTATTTGAGTGTTTTTCATTTAGACGTGCCAATGTATTGCAAGCATTATGGTATTGCAAACTGGGGGCTTCAGATTTAAATAGGCTGCCAGTGATAGAAGTAAACCGAGTACTGCTGAGACTATTCTTAATCAGAAAGGAAATGATAACAAATACTTGGAACTCCTTAGCCAGGTATTTATTTTCTTCACAATGAAAAGGACAAAGTGTTGTATGGGATGTCCTGTTTCCTTACTGCATCACTGCAGGGTACAACGGATGAACTTTGTATTTGGTGCTTGCTTTGAGGTTTGGGAGTCTATCAATACTTCACCTTTTGGTTATCCATGTTGAAATGCTGTGGTCAACATTGGGTTGTTTGCTTATTTGATGTGAAAAGTATTTCCCTCCTTTGAGCTTGTCTTTTTTCCAGATACCTTTTTTGGGGGTGAGGAGAAGAGGTAGTACTTTCAAATGAGTGTGGTTTCTGCAGTGAGTAAAGGTATTAATTTATTAGAGAGCCGAGGAGCGTTTACTAGAAAATCCTTTATCTGCTTAAATTTGGGTATGTAGCAAACATTTTGAAAAACACTCTGGGGAGATTTGTAGAGCAAACATAGGCAACTTGTAATACAGAGCTCTTATATACTTACCTTTATAACTAATAGCACTACTTTGTAAACAGAAAATGAATGTGTTTTCTAGGAATAGTAGAATAGAATCTTGAGAGGTCCAATCCTTTTTTTGTGTGACCTGGACTGGCCTTCTTTTATACGACTGCTAACATCATTACTGAGGTCAGAGATGTGGAATTAAGATATCAAAACCCCGTCTATATGACCTTTTAGAAACTGATTATTAGCGACATAAGAAAATGCTTAGTAAATAGCTAAATCTATTGTTCCGTAAGACAGCCATTCCCACAGTGTTGGGAAAGTGTTGTTGGCTGACTGGCAGCACCACCTTCACCTGGGTACTTGTTAGAAATGCAAATTCTTGGGCCCTACCCAGGACTGCTGAATCAGAAACTTTGAAGGTGAATCTGACAGTCTGTGTTTTACAAAGCCTTCCTGGTGATTCTGATGAACACTCAAGTTTGAGGACCACTGGTTTAGAGAAAACCCTAACAGTCCAAGAGAGTATCAACTAAAGATAATGTTTCTCAGTTTCAGAATTCTCAGCACTCTGGCTTATTGTTTATACTCAGATCTGGTGGAAAGAAAATGACATCTGTTCTGGAAGACTTATATATCTTTGGGAAACTTATTATATTTCTCTCCCCAGGGAGCACCACAGTGCTTATTAGCTGAGATAAGGCTCTGAGACGTACTGCACGAAAGAGCAGTTTACTTCTGTTACACTCAACATTTCTCAAAATTCTTTTACCACAGAAACCCTATTTTTGTGGAGCACATAGAAACTTCCCATTGAACATCTCATCACAGGTAGCTGGACAAGAATAACATTGGTGTGTAAATGTGTGAAACCAAGAAGAAAAAGATTATTTTAATCACTTGTCTCTTGTAACCCTTTGGAAGGATTAGTGACTTTTTTTATACCCCAAAAGGTCTATTGTAGGTGTTACTAGCTGCCACAAGTGGACTTTCAAAGTTTTATATGCAGCAAGTGTGGGGACAAAAAGGGCTTATATGTGTATATAACATATATAATATATATTTGTATATAATATATATTTATTATTAGTTCTTTACAATAGAAATACATATTCAATATAATTTTCAGTACAATAAGAATATTCAATGTATAAGTATATATGTTCCAACATGTTTCACATTTATATGAGTCAATCTTGGCTTCTAAGCAGTTGGGCCTGTTGAGATGAAAAATAAGAAAAATGAAAATCTGTTCAAATAGTTAGAAACAGTTTTATAATGAGATTCATTATTATTTTACCAACTTATATAAATAATATTCAAAATCCCTTTGCTATAATTAATTACTTGTTAGTATTTTAAGCACCATTAACATCTTCTCTTATAGCCTAAAGCTTGTTTTGCTTTATCCTCCTAACTTACCAGGAAAAAAATGACTTGCTTGATTTCTTTATATCCTTTTAATATGTGTTATAAATAAAATATAACAGCAGTTTTGGCAAAATTAAAATATAAAAAGTACCAACCAAAAAATGTGACGCTCCCAAGTTTTTCATATGATAGAGATTACTTTGAACGTTTTATTCATTATGATTCTAAAGTGAATTTTCATTATGTGAGATCTTAAAGTAAGAAGCTTGTGATGGTAGAGAAGTGCCTCTTGACTAGGTAAACTGGTCTTCTAAGTAGGCACTGGCTTATTGCCAGTTGTAAAGGGAGCAATAATTCCTTTCTCTTTTCAGTTATTTGCAAGGATAAGATTAAAGCTTGGATCTGCTTCTTTATCCTCTGCTCTTTCACCTACCATTACTACTGAGTTGTGGGAGCAGCAACTGTAACAATATCTGGTTCTAAGAAGAGAAGTGTCCTTGGTTTTCTAACATTGTATATAAATTCCCTCTCTAGACACATGATAATTTATATTACTCACAAAATCAAGGATTCCTCATATAATAGTGCATTATCTTCTGTGGGGAGGTAAAATGGTAAAACATAATTTGTAATCTATTGAATTTTTTATACTTAATTCACAGCAACAATTTTAGTTCTAACTAACTAATAAAGAAAATAAATATTTTTTTTTTTACTGATTTTACTTCCAAAGCATACTAAATTTCACTTGTTCCCTTTATTCTTTCAAAGTACTTATGAAGTATGTAGGGGCGGGAATTATTCCTAGAAAAACTGATTAACAGAATTGGAAAATAATTTAGCCATGATCTAAAGGTAATTAGAATCCAGGACACTTAAATCCCAGTTTAGCCCTCTTCCTAATAAAATGCTGCATTCGTATTTAGTAAAATACTGCATTCATATTAAAAATTTAGATTTGTTCCTGCTTTGTCTCAGAATAAATGTGTTAGAAGTCAGAGTATGAACTGCCTGCAACCTGATTCCAAACAGCTGATTCATTTCAACTTTGGATTTGTTTATCATTATTATTTTCCCCATCAAATTGTCTTTAAAAGTATAAGTACCCTTTTGGATTCTACACGTTCAATTGTCTAGTCACTTATATAAGATCTAGGTTCCCTACTACATCATCAGCAAATACCTAGAATATTTTGTCTTTTAAAAGCTGTGGAAAAACCTAAATGCTAAGTTAGAGTGAATAGAATTGATGTGTTTACATCATGTTTATATGTTTACCTGATGCATTTACATGTTGATTTGCATTTGAAGTCTTTAGTCTTATTTTGTGAGTAATGTTTACTTAACCAAAAATAAATTGACAATATAGAAAAGAAAATAAATAAACATAACTTGCTCACAGGCAGAGTTGAAGCACTGAAAAAGTCAAATCCTAGTTCCCAGGCCCACAAATCATCACCCCATGTTGCACATGGGGTGCATGTGTTTTATACATGCACCCATGTATAAGTTTATATATTTTTATACATTCTCTAGTCATTTAAGTCAAATCCCCACTAAAACTGAGCTTTTGGTGGCGTAGTCTTTTGTGAGATGGTATGTGTGGTGTGTGTGAATCCTTATTTGTCTGTTCTTTGTGGAATGAAATGCTTCAGAAGAACACTTTGTACTTCTTTGTGATAAGGTTGATCTTTTGTCATCGTTTGGGATTTTCTCTGCTTTGTCATAGTGTTGAACCTACAGCACCCAGACATTTATGGTCTGAGTAAACCTGCTTCTAAATGGCACTGCCGTGGTGTTTTTTTTTTTAAGATTCTTCTTTTAGAGTGGTAATAATAATAGCCACAAAAAGGCACACAACCAACCCTTTCATTGAGCCCCACTTCCATCTGTTCTCTATGTCCATGGGGTTTTGCAGGACTGTTACTTTTGTCAGGCCATGGTCATTTGTGCTTAAGCTCTTATAACCCGACTCCTGATTCCAGGACACTGCTTCTCCCAGACCAACTGGCAAAATTCTATCATGTAGACATTTGCTAAAAAGCTGTGCTAAGAGATGAGATAGATGTACTAATTGTTCTGCTTTGGTTAGGATGAAAGACTTCATAATCCGTTTAAAGCACTTTGAACAGTGCCCAGCACATGGTAAATACACAGTAAAGTTATTCAGGTGGATGTGGTGTAAAAAACATTGGACACTCAGTTATCTTGTCTTATTCGTTTTCAAGTCACCTATGATCCCCAGGTGCTTAACAAAACATCCCACTTGGCATACATTTATCTATTAAATAGTTTCTAGACATACCTAACGGCCAGTTGGTATGCAATCTTTATTATAATCTTAGAAGGAAAATAGTGACCCAACCATTAGAAATATTTGAACGAGCTCATTCCTCAGTTTAGCACACCATGGTGTTGTGAGGCATTAGTGTACGGGTTAGGAATGTGAGCTGCAGACTCAGTCCACCTGGGTTCAAATCACAGCTCTGCGACATTTGTTCTGTTACCTTGAGCGTGTTTCTTCACATCTCTGTGCCTCAGTTCTTCAGTAAAACACTGACTTCCTAGGGTTATATTGTGAAGACTATATGAGGTAATGCACGTAAAGCACTTTGAACAGTGTCTGGCACATGGTAAATATACCTACGATAAAGTCAGTTGTTATTATTATTCAGGTGGTCATGATGTGAAAAAAAAATGCAAACCTGACCACAGCGTTCAATAATTCCCTCAAATGAGTTGTGTCATTATGACTACTTTCATGATATTAATGGAAAATATAATTTTACAGGGGCCTCAACGTGGTCTCTAAATGTGTGTCAACAGTCATCTCATGCCAAGTTACATGAGCTAAACCTGTAGATACAGTTATTCTGTAGCCCACTCATAAATGGTCAGAATTAGTTCACATCTGAAAGGTCATTTGACCTTATATACTAGAGTCTGTAAAACATGAAACAAAACAAAAACGGTTAAATGCTCCAGTCACCTTTAGTAGAAAAAGAACTGTGAAATATTGGCACACCGATGTTTTATATGGCCTAGTTTATTTCTCTATCACTTGATCAAATATTTTTCTAGAATAGAATTTGATTTACCTTGTATAAGAGACATATAAACTGGGCTCTTTTTTTTTCCAGAAAGACATGTTTTCTGAAGTTTTCTAATTTTATTCTGATTTTCAGGGAAGGCACAATGAAGCTAGGGATTTGTTTTATTTTTCCTATTTTTCCCCTCACCAGAATAAGGATTCCACTAATTAAAAGGCAGTGACTAGACCTTAGAAACCTTGTTGTGCTTAATATAGAGGGTTTATGGTTTTAAGAAACACTGCATCCTTACAAGTGCACTGTTCACCCACTAACTCTTCTAGCTGCTTAAACTGACTTGCGGAGAACAATTAATAGATTTTTAAAACTAATTAACTTTCGCTGTCCTTTGCTTTACTTTGTTTTAGATTTGGAGATAGGCATTCTTTGGCAGGGGTCATATTTCAACTTCTTCTCTGTAAAGATATGAGACATTTATGGTTGAGGGATTGATTTATTTTAAAATGTAAAACTTCCATTTATCATTCTATCTTCTTTAAACAACCCCATTTCTAGTTACATTGTTTGTGGATGGCCTTGTTTAGTTCTTTAAATACCAGGAACAGTTTCATCATCATCAAATATTAACTGCTCACTGAAAGCAGAAGGTGAGTTTAACAAGGTTGCTATATTTACTAAGACTGAGAGAGGATCATTTTTAAACATATTCTTTAAAAAAGTAGTCTCGGTAGTTTCATCTAGAGCATTGTCAGTTCTGTTCACATCTCTGAAATACATTTTGGATGAAACTTAATATATTTGGTAAATAATCAGGCCAGGCAGAATAGATCTTTATTTTTAAAAGAGAAAGAATTTATATCAATAAATTGCTTGCTTTTATGTCAGAACAGAAACAAACAGCAACTTGGCCTAATAAAGAATCACTTGGCTAAAAAAAAAACCCCACTTTATTTAAATACACAGTGCATTTGGAGTTTGGAGTTTTCTTTGGAGATTTGTCTGATACTCTAAAATGCCTACAGTTTTAATAACAAGTTAGCATAAAGGTTTCAGTAAGGCTTTTGGTGATAAAAATATATTTATCATTAACGAAATGTAGAGCTAGTCCATGCCTCAAAGCATTTTAATGCAGTCCATGTCACCAAGTAAACCTTTCTGCTTGGAAATTGCATATTTGGTATTAGTTTGGTAGTTGGGTAGGATTGTGAGAAAAATGCATATTTTAAAGTGGATACATTTGGCTCCGGCGTTTGAAACATGATTTCTACTTATGAATTTAGCAAGACCCTGTAAACAACCATTTGGTATCATGCTTTTAAATTTCTTTATCTGAAAGAAAACTTATGTCTAGCAAAAAAAAAAAAAAAGGACTGATTTTTATCTCTGTGCCTCTAATTTCAAAAATGCAGAGGTAAATCAATAACCGTATCTGCCCTTTATATAACCTCTGGGTGGAGGGGTACATGGCTGGCTCTAGAGATGTAATTATTTAATTTATTCTTAGCAGCATACTGAGCGTTGCAAAGATAAATTGTTTACATCTGAACAATAATCAGTGCCTTTCTCACCTTTTACTCCCCTTAAGTTTGCAAGATATTTGTCTACATTTAATTCTTCTTTGAAATTTTCTTTTTGCTTGGAGACAGGAAATTTAACTTTGCCAGGTGGAAACCACAAGGTTTAAGTTTAGTGCACAACTAAGACCCTTAGGAATTGGAGGGATTGCCAAATACATTCCTACTTCCCAAGTTTTAGTGCCGTTAAAACTCACTTGAGACCCTTAAGTCATGGAAAACCTAAGGTAACTGGCATGGTTTCAAGGGATAGAAGTCACAGTGTAGGAAAGCCAGTTAGACAGAGAAGGCTTGAAGTTGTGATTTCAGAAGTTACCTGACTGAAGCATTCAAACAAAAGAAGAAAGGCCCGGCAGCCATTTGGAAAGCTCTGGCAGAACTTACGACTTTGGCAAGGAGCGCTGGGAAGCTGACTGTGGGATCTTTCTTTGTAGCCATCATAGAAAAAATCTACATCTTGTTAGCTGTGCAGAGATCGAGTATGGGCAGGAGTGTTCAATGTCATTTCGACGGACGATCCAGTTCCTTGGAGTTCACTGTATGCCATGGGGCTTGCTTTGAGCTTTAGTAGGAGGGAGTTGAATTTAATCAGTATTTTCATAACGATTCTCTAACGAAATATGTTAAAAGGTATTTTATGGAAAAAAAAAAAGAGGCATGGTTTCTGCGATTGAACTGTGTTTCAGTTAACAGAAGTCAGCAGGTTTCTTTACTCTAAGACATGTGAGGGGGAACCTTTAGTGTGCTCCGGTGGACTGTTAATCTCCAAGAGGGGAATAGAGGGTACCATTCCTTACAAGTATTTCACCAGGAAGCTCAGTTTCTGAGGCTCCTCTCTTGGGAATAGTGGTCTGTGGTACACAGACTGAAGGATCTCTAAGAGCCTTTCCAGCTTTAATGTTTCCATGACATGTTGTCTATAACATATAAGCTTCCCCAGTGAAGTACAATTTCATTCTCTCTGACCTTACTAATTCTGACTCTTTGATAATTCCAACAAAGGAGACTGCAATCTTAATAAAAAATAAATTCAGGATTGTGTCTAATAACTGATTCCTAAATGTTCACCATTGCCACTTTTGTGATATACCTGTTCTGTCATGTGGGGCTGTTATGGATTGCCATTTTTGCTGAGTATATTATTTTGTTCATTAGAATTAACCATGCCCCTCTACATCTCCCTCTCTTTTAATATGAGTAATCAAGGGTTGACTGAAAAAGACATCTATGCAAATAATGGCTATTCATGCCATTTTTTGCAGGTTTTGAATATGTATCTGCATCGATCTTATGTGTGCATGTGGAAACATAATACTTAAGCAGATGTTTTCCTGGGCTTTAATGGATGACTTCTGCTTGAATTTAAGAATACCACCGACAGGACTGAAGAAATTAAGGTTAACCTGTCCTCCTCTCCCTCCCCCCACTAACAAAAACCTTAAAAACATAAGAGCCTCATCTTCCTGTAATAACTCATATGTTCAAAAATGTATATGAATTTAGAGTCAGGAGTTCCGGCATGGTGGTCACTCACCACACCCTCCCCCATCCCAGTTTAAAGGAGGAGCTCCGGCAGGCAGGCATCAAAGTCATTTGAATATACAGTTGCGCCACGGTGGTTGGGAAAGTGGACTGGCTGACTGGGTAGGGAGACGTGCGAAGCTTTTGGTGGGAGGAGCCAGGGAATAAAAAATTGCTTTCTCCAACAGTCAACTTCCTTAAATTCCTTGCAGCTGGTCAGGTAAGCTGGGGCTGAGAGTGCCTTCTGCTTTGCTCCAGGCAACTGAAGGCCTAGTAGAGCCTGGGCTGATTCCATAGAGGGGGCTGCTTATGACCTTAAGGTAACGGGATGAAAATGGGTTTTTGAGGATTTGACTTTATTTAGCTCAACTCACAAGGGTGGAGAATAGATAGGGAGAGGGTTGCCGTATAATATTTTGTATGGGGCATACTTATCCTAAAAAATTAGTCCTTGTTCATTTAAAATTCAAATTTGATTGGGAATCCTGTGTTTTCATTTGATAAATCTGGCAACCCTAGATAGGATCCCAGGCAGAAGCCCTAGCTGGGAAGAAAGGGTGCAAGCAGCCGGCATCCTTTTTGTCCTGGTTCCAAATCGCTGTGGTTAGTGACTGGATGGGGTGTCCGGAGAAGGAAGCCGTGAGAACCCTGGGAGCCAGAGATTTGACTGCCTAAGGGCCAAGGGAGAGACCCCTTTATGTTGTTTTGTAACAAAGCCTATGTAGTAAGTAGCTTCTTGAAGTTGCATGATTTTGTGTATTTGTTTTCTTGGAGTAACATTCAATGTCATTCTTTTTTTCTTTCCTTTTTTTCTGTATTTTAATGACATTTTACACTGGCAGCCATCAGCTACTTTAAAGACAGCGTCCGTGAATCCTTAGCATTGGAAACGCCTTCTGACTTTCGGTAACTCGGCACCAGTGTGCTTCAGTTGTCTTTGGGTTTTAATTTGATTCTGGTTGGCTGTTTTGTAAACAGAGATCATACATTCCTGAGGAGCATATTATTGAACAGATATCCAGTTAATATTTTTCTCAAGCAGTTGAAGGTATTTGATTAGACCAGAGGGGAAAAATTGGGGGGTGGGCAGGAAGCAGATCTGGGGTATTGGGGAGGCAGGCTTGGTTTCACTATGGCCGCAACTATGATTTTTGGTGTTATTTGTTCTTCAAAAAATTTTCAAGCTAATGATTATTTGAAAATAAATGTTTAATGTGAATGCAGCTGAACATGGGTCTTAAAGCACAGCGGGAACATTTTTCTTGTAAGAAGTCAGCATATGCAATAGAGATGCACAAGAAGGCTCCACTCCATGTGATTATCCTGAAGCCACCTTTGTCTCAGTGGCTTCAGGGAATTTGACTTGCAGCTGGTTAGAGAAATGCAGGGTGGGGATGGAGCAGTTGAAGAAGGCAGTTTATTCTAAGCTGACCCTAGAAATGCAGTGCTCCCCTTGGGCAGGCCCAGGTGCTGATTAAATGTGAATCTGCTGCAGGTTCCTTTATTCTGCTCTGTGGGCCGCTATATCCTGGGGGTTCTTGTGACCACAGACCCCTGGGAATTAGACCAGGGTTTGTGTCTGTGCCTCATGGGTTCCTAACATTTCTGATTCAGTTATACTGAATTACCAGGATTTTTCAGCCATGATGATCACACACACCCCAGAGTATATATTCATAGAAAAAAAATTGTTACGAAGTAGCTATTTTCTGGACCTGAATAGAATAACGGTTCATTTGCAACAGAAAACCAGGAACAGCCTCAGTCATATGTTGCCTCTTGTTCTCTTCTTGGAGGAAGAAGAAAGAACTTAGGAAAGGAAATGGCGAGAGAAGCAATTAGGCCTCTAAGGCCGACTTAGTGTGATGCCCTATAAAATTATTCTCACAAAGTTTATTCATTCATTCAGCAAACTTTTATGGAGTGGTCACTATTCACCAGGCACAGAAACAGACCTGGAGGTTCAAAGATGAGTAAGACATAGTCCTGCCTTTAGACAAACTCAAGGTGGAATGGGGAGATAGGCATGCAAACAATGTATCAATGTACACAGTGATAAGTGCTATGATAAAAGGGAGTACAAGACGCAGCTGGAGACACAAACGAGGGAGAGGGAGAGGGAAGTGGGGGTGGGGTGGGGAGAGGGGTTCAGGAAGATCTTTACAGAGAAAGAGTCATTTGAAGTGAAAATCCATATTGGGTAGTGAGAGTCTGCAAACTTGGCTTCTGTCCTTACTGAGCTGCTTGTTAATTAGGACAAGCCATCTCATCAATTTGGCCTTCACTTTCTCTGTAAGATAAAAGTGCACAGATGTTCCTTAAAATCCGGTTCAGCCCTAAATGTTCCGATTCTGGTAATCAGGTTATCTTAGCGGGCTGCTGCAGAGAACAATGGTGTGATTGTTGAGCCTACTCCTCCCTTCATCTTTTGGAGGTCACCACTTGCAAGATTTCTTGAGGCAGATAGGCGAGAAAATTCTTCTGCCCTCCTTCCAGCTTCTTACCTATTCAGACTTGGTGTCTGGTTTGCACCGAAGTCATTGCCCTGTATATGTGTATATGGGATGTCAAGAAAGCAGAGTTCATGAGTTTGGGATTAGCAGATGCAAACTATATGTAGGATGGATAAACAACGAGGTCCTGCTGTACAGCACAAGGCGCTATATTCAATATCCTGTGGTAAACCGTAATGGAAAAGAGTATGAAAAAGAATGTATACATATGTATAACTGAGTCACTTTGCTGTACAGCTGAAATTAACATGACAGTGTAAATCAACTATACTTCAATAAAATGTAAAAAGAGGAAGGCAGAGTGCAGCAGAGATGCAGTGCTGACTGCAGTGGGGGAGTGCTTGGCTGGCTCATTCATTTTGCCTTCAATAAACTCAGGAAATGGTTTAATAAAGACTTTTTTAGAGAGAGTCATGGACATATACACACTAACAAACGTAGTAAGGTAGATAGCTAGTGGGAAGCAGCCGCATGGCACAGGGATATTGGCTCGGTGCTTTGTGACAGCCTGGAGGGGTGGGATAGGGAGGGTGGGAGGGAGGGAGACGCAAGAGGGAAGAGATATGGGAACATATGTATATGTATAACTGATTCACTTTGTTATAAAGCAGAAACTAACACACCATTGTAAAGCAATTATACCCCAATAAAGATGTTAAAAAAAAAAGACTTTTTAAAAAAGATTTTTTGTCTGCATCCCAAATTTAAATTAAAAGTTGTATGCAAGATTTTAAGGATGCTTTTTGTGCGTATATGATGTCAATATTCATAGATGGTACAATACTGGAGGATATCCATTTTTATAAAGACAGAACTCTAAGAGGAAGAAAGTGGGAAGTTTGCCTTTACTATACTGATATCTGGCTAACACTCAGTTTATGTTCATGTTGCCTCACTTTTAGCCATTTCAGATTGTTCCTAGCCCTTAATAGGTCCGTGATGGTTGTAGGAACCAGGCAACCTACTACGTATCATTTGTAATTCTAAAATTACTGTTACTTCCTCTGAGAAGCCATGTCTATGCATATGTAAGTACGTTTCAGTGGGGCAGTATAATCAAGAGGGTTTTTCATTTAACACATGATCATTAAAATGAAATAACTTTTTTCATAGAAATCAAATCATCTCTTCATTGCCTTTATTTAACATTTAACTTTTAACTCTTGATAGTCTAGCAGAGCAGTGAGATGTCTTTGAAAAAGTAATCCAGTTACCACTGTATTTGAGAGCTTTTTCCCCCCATAATTCCTAATGTATTTGAAGAAGCAAGTCATTCTGCAAACAGCTGTTCCTGTTAATATACTGGTGATTGACAAAGGGTAATTTTCAGCTTCCTGGGGTCCTTTTCTTATTCTGATGGATGGTAGAGCTTTCTCTCATGAACATAAAAAAGTACACTTCACAGGGGGTTTCTACCACCAAGTGCCCGGGAAGTCTTGTCTCTGACAGACTCTCACTCTCATAACTCCCAAGACTTGGGTGGGATTTGAATCTCTACAATGCTACTTTTCTCTTTCACTCAAGTACTCTTTGTGCTCATTTGTGAAAAGCCTGAAGGTAGGAAAAAGGAAATAGATTGAATTTGGGAGGTTTTATGAATGCTCTGCAACTTTTTCCTTTGTCTGTCATCAACTTTTTGATGTATTTCAGAAATTTCATTGGTCATTTATTCCCCTGCTGCTTTTCGGGTGCTTTTTCAAAGAGAGTAGATGGGAAAGGGGAGAGGGAAGCTTCATAGATATACTAGTGCTTATTTCAGCAGAGAATCACTTTCCCATTGAATCACCTTGCTATTTTCTTGACTCCGTATCACAGTGAAAAACCCAATGAGGCCAAAGGAAATGGAAAAGGAGTGAAATTGAGGCAAGCCTAAATGAGCTTGCACTCTAATCTCTTCAATGCTTTAATTTTGGGTGTCTGTGGAGGGGAGGGAGAGAGGTTTACACATCTTGACCAGCCTTAGCTGCTGTTTTTAGGATAGAGCCAGCTCTACCAGTGGATGGCAATTTTCACAGGTACGACATTTAGAGTCGTTTATGACATGGTGTCCTACTTTGCACTGAGCACATGGCAACTCTGAACCTGTGGCTCTAGAAGGAGGGCTTGGACAACATTGACTTGGCTTGGGAAACACAATGGGTGATTTTTTTTTCAGCGCAAGATGGTTTCTGGGCTGTTATAGACCTGATGTGATAGGGAGTCTTGTGGCCCATTCAAGAGTGCTTAGCTGGCCTCAGGAAAACATTGGAACCTTTCTAGTCCATAGTCTCTGGTTTTCCAAAGGATAAAAACAATAAGTGATTACATACTGTGCTGGGCAGATCCCTCCTCAGCCTCCACCCCATCCCATTCATACTTGCTTACCAAAGCCTTAATCCCCTCCAAGGACTAAAAGCAAATGTTAGCAAACGTCAAGAGCAAAGTTTGCCACCCTCTCCTCAGCTCCAATGAAAGTATTTTGGCCTGTAATTAAGTTTGGGCACCTTGAAGAATTAATACAGGGGAGATTTGTTATCACCAAGTGTTGTGCATATAAATATATTATCCTGAGTCCTAAAGTCGTTTTGAAAAAACTTGAGGGGCTTGGCTTTCTTTTGAAATATTGTGTTCCACAGATAACATTGATGTTAAATTATTTGTTCTCATCTATTGTTTGGATAGAAAATGCAGGTTGTTTTTTTTTCTTTATAAGCTTTCTTTAACATAAGAAGCAGTCTCTGGTAAGGTAGTGTTTCTGTGCATTTGCATTGTTATAGAATTAAATGATGGATTCTGTCATTCAGAAGAGAATGCTTTATAAATCAAGTAAAATCTCATAACTAAGATGAATAAGTTTTTTAAAATCTTATGCTGCCTCATATTCCATACTTTAGTTTTAGAGCCTAACTTGATGTAATTTTTAAAGTGTAATTTTTTTTCTATTTCTGTGTACCATTTTTGATTTGTAAAAATGTCATTAGTTTCCCAAGAAAAAGCTTAAGAAAAGTTATTATATATAAAGGACAGTAACATAACAGCACAAAGGCAGGTAGCAATTCTTTATCTGTAGATTGGCAGGAAATGTGCCAAATACACCATGTTCTCTCACTCCCTTCCATTCTCCTCTCCTCTCTGATGACATTCAGTGTAAATGACGTTAAAACTCTAAACTGTAACAAATGGCAAAAATCTTAAGGTATTCCTTTTCCTTTTTTTTTTTAACTGATCTATTGTTTGGAATTCCTGAATGTAAGAGAGAGTCCTCATCTAATTTTGGGGGCGCAGGGAGTGGGTTACAAATTGTGTTCTGTTTAAATGTTTATGGTTGTGTTTGCCACTTGTCTGGGAAAGCTATCAAGGTGGGTTTGTGATCCTAAGGCAATCCTGCTCAGCAGGTGCCTGGTTTCTTTTTTCAGGGCTGCTATGCAACTGTCCCAAAGCCTGGGAATTGGAGCAATGGCCCTAAATGCTAGTAGGCAGCAAGAGGAAAGATAGTCTAAGGAGAAGGAAGGTCAGGACTAAGTTGCTTAGACCTGGTTAGGGGGCAGGATTTCCAAATGCAGCTGCAGGTAGTGATAAAAAAGACCTGAAATTCAGAAGAGGGGTCAGAGGTAGAGATAGAGATTTAAGATCTGAGCAATTGCAGTGAGAGATGAAATTTTACCAGCACTTCATTTCTCCAGGGGAAAGAGATTAAGGAGGAGAGCAGAGGATTTAGGACTGTACCTTGGGGAAATCTTTAATGTTAGGGTGTGGGAGGAAAAGAGAAACCCCGGAAGTATAAACTACCATGCTTGGCCCTGGAAGCCACCAAGTGTCACTACTTCCCCTGAGCTGTTAATTCTGAACCAGATAATCCCAGTTATACTGGGTAGAGGGTGGAGAATCTGGGAACTAAAATCCTTGTGACTATCTTTGCTTTGATGCAGGTTGTAGTAGGTGTAAAAAGAAGCTTATGGGGCTTCCCTGGTGGCACAGTGGTTGAGAGTCTGCCTGCCGCTGCAGGGGACACGGGTTCGTGCCCCGGTCCGGGAAGATCCCACGTGCCGTGGAGCGGCTGGGCCCATGAGCCATGGCCGCTGAGCCTGTGCGTCCGGAGCCTGTGCTCCGCAACGGGAGAGGCCACAACAGTGAGAGGCCCGCGTAACGCAAAAAACAAACAAAAAAAAGAAGCTTATGTTTTCTCTTAGGGGGGACATCACTGGGGGGAACCCTCCATTACCGCAATTTTTAGCCCATATAAGGATTTCCTTATAGTCCTTATATGTACTAAAATTATGTAGCTGTTTCCTAGGCTACTTAATGAGTTCAGGAAGACTGGGTTCATACCACCCTCAACTCTTACTACCAAGAAATTCTTCCTTTTCCAGGATTTCCAGAGAAATATAAAAACACATTGAAACTAGGGTATTATTTGATTTTATAAATAATTTGATTAAAAATTTGATCAAACTGAGAAACAACAGGACAAGCCTGACGGAAAACAATAGTGGCTTCCTTGACTTCTCAAGCTATGTTTTAAGTTATACTCAGCTTCCTGCCAGGGGAGATAAAATAAAAGAGCCACCTCGTCCCACTGATCTGATATTTAAAAGAGCAGTTGCAGTGCATCTGGTTTTGCTTTATAGGTAACTCTCTAAAATTTTGAAGGACACACCTTGATTCTCAGTGAAATTATAGGAATGCTTGGATAACAAGATAACTAAATATGGAGAAGTGATTACATAATCCATTAAGGCATCATAAATAGGGAAAATTCGTAGCATGTGTTGAAAACACTTGATGAACTAACTGACTTTCTCCTGGGAATTCGGGTGGCCTAGCAACTTGCGCTCTTGGGTTCAAAAAAAAGTTGCCTTTTTTTCCCACCCCTCCCTCCAGTAAGCTCACGCACTATGAAGGATCTTAGCTACTGTGGGAAAAAGAATGGCTTGCAGTTGTGCTTATCTTAAAAGGATTATGGCAGACCTAGTAATCCAAATGAGAGAATCATTAGCTGCTTTGCCCAGTGCTCAAGAGTTAAACAAACACAACAGGTCACATTTGAGAATGTGATAAATACCTGTTCAGTGACATCCTTTGCTACCACATAGTCAACACCATAATTATCAGCCATATCAGCATTTAGGTAATACCAAACGCATGTTTGGTTCCACAGGACTGACATATGATCCTGTCTGGAAGTGCTTCATCCATAAAACATTCGAATACCAGACACTCCCAAGTACACTTTGGTCTCAATTATCCAAGTGATCCAGGGCCAGTGCCTCCGGAATCTACAGAACAGCATAGCCCCAAGGTAGAGATTTATTCTTTGATTAACAAAATATCAGTGGATTTCAGGATGTTTCTCACATTGTATGGATTCAGGAAAAAACTTGAGAGCCAAAATTGTCCAGAATAATGGATCTAAAAGTTTTAAGATACATTTATGTGTATATATGTAACATTTTCCCTCAGTTTTCCTGATTGTATATGTAGATACACACCCTAAATCATATTTAACATGCATGATGTCTCATGTTGGGAAATTTTTATATAAATCTGTAATGTTATGATGATACACTATTCCTAATGTTTTATATTTTAAACATAAGTTGATGCGTATCAAAGTAGAGCAGAGCAAAGTGGCTAAGAGAATAAGTTCTGGAATCAGACTAGACTAACTGGGTTTTAGTTCTGGTTTTGTCACATGTTAGCTGTGCAAGCTTCTCTCAGTCTCAGTTTCCTCACCTGGAAGATGAAGATTATGAGAGTATCAGTCTTAGCAGCCTTGTATGAAGACTGAATGCATTCATTCAAGTAAAGTACTTATGACATATACATAAGTACATCACATATGCTAAGAGATTAATAAACTTTTCTTATTTTCTTAGCCACACCAAATTTTTAGAAATATTAATGTAAATTCATCTAATCCTTCATTTTCAGGGTCGGTGTGCTAGAGAGAACTGCAAGTACCTTCACCCTCCTCCGCATTTAAAAACGCAGCTGGAAATTAATGGACGGAACAATCTGATTCAACAAAAGACTGCTGCAGCCATGTTTGCCCAGCAGATGCAGTTTATGCTCCAAAATGGTCAAATGCCATCACTTGTAAGTCACAGTGCTGCTTTTTCAAAATTGCATATGTATGTCTTTTATTTTTTAAGGATATATATCTACATTGGAATAACCTTGCAGGGCCTTTGGGAAGTTAGTCACCAAAGTATTGAGGATGCAGGCTGATAGGTAATTGACACTACAAAGCTGCTGTGCACATGAAGGGAGCAATCAGGTGCGTTGGATTTAAAACCTGGGTTGCAGGAACCATGAATGTAGTTTATAGAAGAATATTAATAAAGGAGCAGGGACATTTTAAGAGGAGGAAGAGGTTTGATTATTATTACATATAACCCTTTTAATTTTAGGATATTAATTCAAACAAATTTCCTTGCTCTCTGATGGTAGTTTTGTTGTGACTTTTTAATAGACTTTTTATTTTAAAATAATTTTAGATTTAAAGAAAAGTTGCAAACATAGTACAGAGAGTTCCCATATTACCCCTCACCTGGTTTCCCCCACTGTTAATATCTTATATTTCCATGGTATATTTGTCAAAACTAAGGAACTGACATTTACACATTACTATTAACTGAACTCCAGACTTTATTCAGACTTCACCAGATTTTCCATTAGTGTACCCTTTCTGTTCCAGTGTCCAATCCAGGATACCACAGTGCATTTATTTGAATCCTGTCTCCCCTCTCTCCTCTGGTCTGTGACCATTTCTCAGTCTTTCCCTGTTTCCCATGACCTTGACAGTCTTGAGGAATACTGGCCAGGTAGTTGATGGGGGTTTTAACTTAATCTAGCCACAGTTTCCCTTTGCTGAAATTAATAATATTTTGGCGTCATTCTAGACCAATGTCTAGTATTTGTGTGGATCAGTGAGTTTAAATGGATCACCTAAAAAGTAATTTTGTCCTACGGAGAATTCATCTTGTCCTGATACCTTAAAATATAAAGTTGTAGTTTGGTCTTAGAGTTTTAAGGGGGAATTGAAAACTGTCCCTGTCTACTGAGTTCTTCCAGGTCTCAAATTTAGTTCCGTGGTGTCTCATTCTAATTCCAGCTGGCCTGTTTCCTTTTAACCATTATCCGGATACTAATTTGAAAGGCTTATGTTTTCTTTTTTGTAACCCACTTCATTGGTGACTATATAATGAACACACTGAAAACTGAAAGATGTATATAGTATTTAGATGCAACAAAAATGTGGGAATAGGTCAATCTGCTCTCAGCAAAGTGTATCTCATTAGAAAGTTGTTTCTCAGAATTCAAGGACATCTGTATAGATAGGGTACTCCTTAATTGGTACATCTTTATAGATAATGCAAAAAACAGGTGCTTGAGGCATTGACAAGTCACTAAAATTCTGTACCATGATACTCTTTCCAGAATGTCTAGAAAATTTTAAGTAGCATAAATAGATTTCATGTTTTACGCTATTCATTTGCCAAAAACATTTGCCTTGGAATTCAGTGCTGATTAATTACATTGATAAATTCGTTCCCAGAAGGTCACCAGTGAGCTCCCTGGAGTTCCCCTTTGATCTTTAGTAATACTTTACATGGTTGAACTCCTTCAAACTCTGTCCTTAGCTTTCAAACACTGAAGTATTTCAGTTTGTCCTTACTCCTGAAGGGATAAGGAAGAGAAAGTGTTCTAGATACTGAGAATAGTATGAACAAAGCCACAGAGAAATGAATATGCTTGGTGAGTCCAGAAAATGTGAGTAGATGGGGAATAAAGCAAGGGAGCCTTTAACCCACCATTACTCCTCTTGGCCTCTTGTGGGATGTCCCAATTTCAGACTGAGCAAAGAATAGGAGCCAGATTTTATCACACACCTGAGCCCAGCATTTCCTATACAGCTGGAGCATATATTTTTTCACAGGTCAAGGGACATCAGTCAACTACCCTATTTCAGGGAATCATAGAGCAAGGGCCTGGGGTAAAATAGGGGTAAAGACAGAAGGCAGACTATTCATCTTCCCTTCAGCCTCCAGTCAAGTATCTCCAAGCCAAGTCTCAACCCTTCATGCATTATTGATTAGGGAGTGGCTTTTTAGAGTCCAGTGAGAGATTCATTGAGTTTTTCAGCCTCTTGTGCTTTCTAATTTGATCCTCCATGCTTTCTATAACAGAATACATTTCCCTTTTTTCTTCAATGAGGGCAATTTCAGGCTGCAGAATATGACTGATATGACTCACAGGAATACAATTTATTTTATAGCATATCACAAGACACAAGACATTGTTTAGAAGACCCCAGGGAACAATTGGAAATTGCTTTTCTGCCTTGTAGATTATTTAACAGTAGCTGTTGTGATGTGATAAACTGATAAAAGATTGATTTCTGTAGTTACTGTGTGTACAAAAAGCTAACCTCGAGATGTTTGATATGATCTTCTCTTGTGGTCTAGAAAGCTGCCTTGTGGGCATGTTGTAATTGAGCTAGTGTGAGCAATTTTAAGTGACATTTACCAGTCTGACTTGAAAGAACTGTTCTTTATTATGGATCTTGATTTTACTATGGAAGCAATGTATAATTTTACTTCATTTCCTTGGTACCTACTCTCCCCAAACAACTCTCTATCCCTTCTAACCGCACCCCCCTCCCGCCCTGATCATCTGATTCTTTTCTCTAAAATATTCAAGCTTTTGTTTAAATTTCCAGTCCTGCTGTTTGTCTGGCTGCATATTAAGACCCATTTGGTATCACTGCCTTGAACCTCAGGTCTTCCCACAAAGCACACTTTGATCTGTTTCTAGGATAACAGAAGAGCACATCTGCTTTTGGAAAATCGAGTCTGTTTTGCTTATTATAAGCCCCCAGATAAAGGGAACGTCAACCTAAATGTAGCTAGAGAACAGCTTCTGTTCAGTGTGACTGAACAATGAATAAAAGCCACACCTAGTCAATTCGGGTAGAATGCTTGCTGTAGCAGGCAAGTTTGTTCACTGTATCTAACAGGTCTAAATTGACATTTGCACGTATAAAATTCCACCTCAGAAAGCTCTTGTTAGCTTTATTGAGGAAGTTTAGCAAGTGAGGCAAAGGGTGTGACTCCCTAATATTTTTCAGTGCAGTTTAAGAGAGATAGTTGCTGATGTTCACAGCAAAAAATTGTACAATTAAGAACTCCCCTTGGCATAATTAAGAGGCAGACACGAGCACTGGAGAAGAATTTTAGGGCAAGCAGACACATTGGATTCCAACTCTCAAGCAAAGCTAATGTTTCAAAATTTCAGGTCTTTTCACAACTTGGAATCTTCATTACAGAAAGAAATTTCCAAGGAAGGATTCTCACTGCTGGATGTAATATATGCATGTAAAAGGTGGATATGATGTTAGAAGGCTATTAAAAATATTTTTGGCTCAGACATTTTGTATAATCTAGACCTGTCTATATCTAGTAAATTCCTTTTGCTTCTCTGTTTGAATGTGATGATTCACGTAGAACCAGTTCTTTACACACAGGTAAACTTGACCCAGTCGGGTGTATTCACCTGATGATTCATACAGAGATTACTGGATCATCCATCACGGTGTGCCAAGTCCTCCGGTCTGCTGTATGCTTTTCATGACTTGCATTCCTGTGGCCAAGTCATGGTGTTCCAAACCACAGAGGCTATAAACACGGGACTTCAGTCTTTTTCTTTATCACAGATAGAATCATCTCATGTCTGTCTGGACCCTCCCCACCTTTTTGCATCATTTTTACAATTCTATTTACCAAATATATTTCTCAGAAACAAGCTTATATGTCTGTCTGACATTAATATAGTAAGGAATGAAGGTGATGTAACACTTCAGGACCAAATGGGGAAAAATAGGAAGTTGCAGTAGATAAGAGGAAGGGAGATATACTAATTAGTGAATAATTTCAGTATTTTTAGGCTCCCGTGTTTTGAACGTTTTTCTTCTTTAATTAAATAGGACCTCTAAGATATTATATTACTCTATGCAACTTTGGACCGGGACAGATTTAAGTGAATAGAAGTAAAATTGCAAAATATTTATTTACTTTTTAACTTTTGAAAATATTAAATGATTTTGTAGTTAAAGATGAAAGGATAATATCCTTCCCTCACCAAGATACATTCTACATTTTGCATATTCATCCAGAGTTATAGTTTTTCTAGCTCACATAAATTAGTTTGATTGACTGAAGTATATATGCTATCTCCCTGTTGTCAGGGCTCTTCTATTAAAAAATTATCATTAAAAAGGTGAGCAAGACATTTTGTAGATTTAATGGAAAAGGAAATTCTATCCATTTTCCAGATTACCAGTCTCATGGACAATACAGAAATTACAGTGAATTTTAATGAAGATTCTTCAGTGAGTCTCTCAGTTTACCTACTCATGAAACGATGAATGACAACCTTTACGTCTTTCATCTCAATGTGGTGACATTCGGTGTTTTGTAAAGTGATTTTTGCAAAATGTTCAAGTCAGTGGACGACGGGCATTATGTAATTATAAGATTAATATGCTCTTAATATAATTATGACTGTCATTATCATGTGAAATTCCACATTGACCGAGGTTGAGCAGATCATATCACAGGAGTGTTTGGAGTGATACCATGCTAAAAGCCCAAAGTTTTATCAAGATTTTACTAAGTTTTCTAAAAAATTAGAAAAGATTTTACTTTTAGATGTAGCAACTGAGACCTAATATTATGTATTTGTTCCACAAATTGTTCCCAGGTGTAGGCTTACCTCGAGGTTAGTGAAGGCTCAGGGCCCCTCATTAGCGTGGTGTCATGCCAGGGCCCCGGGAGGAGGCGTAGCAATGTGTTTACAGTGTGTTTGTAAAATTTGCCAAAAATATTTGAGTATCCTTTGTTCTGAAGGCCTAAACTTGGGGCCCCACAGATCCTGGATTCACTCCTGATTGCAATTACTTGTCCAAAGTAGAGTAGTTATTCAGGTCCTTTCCCGAGGCTGTGCATGTCACACAGCTTAAAGCTCCTTTTAGAGTAAAGCAAAATAAATCACACCAGCTGGAGGTTTGCTGCCTTGCCCCACTCGGCTTAATAGACAATGTGAAATCTGTTTTTTTAAAAAGTGAAATGAAAATGCTGTACTTTTGCTGTCAAACAGAGGGCATTTGTACATGATATCTTTACAGTGCGCAGTTTCTTTGATAGTGAGGAATCTCAACACTCTCCCTTTATCCTCCCTCATATATTCCCAGGAGATAAATTAAAATGTAATCTCCTCTCAGCCCATTTTGTGTCCTCCTCCGGATCTGGTTAGGTCGGTTGGTGAGAGGCTGGTGCTAATGAGATCATGTGGGCCCGTTAGCTTTCCTGCTTGCGGTCACAGTCTAAGCTCCAGCAGCTACCTCAGCATGGCTTGCCGTTCATCACCGGTGAGATGAAGGCAGGGAAGTTGGGAGGATCTGTGAAAATCGTTTTCCCTGACGGAGGATAAAAAATCACAACAGCAACGAGAAACAAAGCCAATGCTTGGCAATCTCACCTAGAGAGGATGATATTTTTTTTCTTATCACCATCCTCTTGCTCAGATCAGTAGAGTTCAGTGGTTTGTCACTGAGAGGGCCATCAGGAGACCTAGTGTGAAAAAATGTGGTTGCCCTCCCCACCTGATAATAATCTTTCCCCCAAAAATCCTAATCTGCCATAATAATCTTTATAGATGTACTAAATATTATTTGAAAACCTTCTTCACCTAGTCTCCCCTCTTAAACCATTCTGTGGATATCAGAAACATTAGCAATTCAATCGTCCCCTGGGACCACACATTTTGTAATAAGAAGTTGCATATTTCAGTCTGTAGTATCACTAAACCGTTTTTTTTTCCAGACTCTTTATTGGATACCTTTTGATACTGATGATTTAGCCACTCCAATTAAAAACTGCCACGCATACATATGTGTGGGTGTGCGTACGTGCATGTGCACATGCATGTGTATGTGTTATACAGTACCCTGTGCTTCTAATACTGTTTAGCATTTCAAAAGACCGTTTGGGAGTGGCCTTCTGCTTAAAGTTTTCCGAGATAGAGACCAAAACTGATGGATTTTTCAATCTCTCTGCCACTAACTTTCGATCCCTGAGTGTTTCTTTTGTTTGGTGATTTTTGATTTGGATTTTTCTAACTGGTAAACCTAAAAGTAATCAATGGCTTAGGAATCCCTTTTGACTCAATTCACTAAATATTTCTTGAGCATCTACTCTGTGCCAGGCATTTATAAGAGTAAGAGATGGATTAAAAGGTGAATTAGAAACAGTCTCTACCCTCTAGGAATATATGATCTAACAGTAGTGAAATGGTGGATTAATGTTTTCGTGATCCCCATCGTTTCTGCTTTGTACCTGATCCTCCGTATTTTTATAGCTTTGGGCTTTTTTCCTCCGTAGAGTATTTTTATATTAGCCATGCAAGGTTTCGTTTTAGTTCGTGTTGTTGTTTTGGTGGCGGTGGTGGTGGTGCTTTGTTGAACCTCTGATAATTATAACCCTTTGCATCCATTTATCCTGGATTTGCACTGAGATGTCTCTAGTCTCCAGGCTTCCTGTGGGTTCTTTGCTTTTCTCAGCTCTTGCCATTTCCCCCTGCCCCCAAACCCTTCCTTTTTTCATACCCGTTGTTAAAATTGGGTAACCACTTGATTTTTTAAGTACTTTTTCTTTCCTAGTGGTATACTAAAGTTAATTGAATTGTCACTGTTATTACATAGTGATTCACCAACAAATAATTTTTAGGGCAGTTCTTGTTCACGTCTCAGGAGCAAAGTTAAAATCCCCTCACCCATCTGAGGAAGAAGTCATTTACCCTTCTGCCAGATCCTTACCTCTAGGAATCAGCTGTGGATTATAATTCCTGACCTGCTCTGCAGCTTCTCCCACCACCTACAGGCAGATCCAAACCATGACTTGTTCCCTCTTTCTTGTGATACTTTACACCTTTTATACGCACAATAATCTATCGACCCTTCCCCTACCTGTCTTCCTTCAATGCTCCCCCTTATTTGGAGACTTCCATGATTAGTAAGGTCAGAAAAGCCAGGTCTAGGTGAAGATAACTATTCACTTTGACCCTTGAATGTATTTGTTTTTCTTCACTCTCTCTTGGGCCACAGTGACTTATTCATTAACAAGTGTGATTAGTACATAAACACCACTATCGGCTTGCATCTGTTTATAAAGTTCACTCTCAATTATTGAGGGACCAATTAACTAGTCTGGAGGTTATGTGGGCCTCCTGCAGTGTGCCTTTTGGCCACTGCAGTCCCCCTAGAACAACGCTCAGAGAATGTGGAGATGACCAAGCAAAAACTGTGAAACAAAAACGATTCAGTTGTGCTCCTCGTCAACAGCTAGTAAAGTCTGATGGAAACAAAAATGATACATTTCATTGTGCTTTGGGATTATCTAAGGATAGAAATATGCATGGTGACTGGGGAAAGGGGCTTCCTTTTGTACTGTATAAATGCTTGTAAATGAGTAATAAAATTAAGGTCTTATGAGTGATAAAGTTAAGAGTGCTATTTTTCTGGTATTAAAATCAAGTCAACAAATTGTTACCAAATGTTTACCATCCTATAAAAGAAAATGTTTAGTCGTCCACCTTTAGACAGGAATTTAGAGAGAGGAGACCTCAATTATGATGTTGACTTCAGGCCAGGATTAGCCTAAGAGACTTAAGTGTCTTGCATTCATCCAACAATAATTGTAACTGACCTTGGATATTATTCAGGTAACTACAAATAGATCTAGGCTGTGGGGAGATACAGAGATGGATTTAGCATAACATTTAATTTTTTTCTTTATACTAGCTTGAGGAATAACTCATTTTAAGTAATAAATCAGTGTTACTAAGATGTATATGTGAACTAGACATATTTATTTGAGGCATCATTTTTCACTGAGCTGTATTATTATTCAGAGGTGCTTCAGAATCCTTTAAGGCCAAAATGTGGTGGCTCCTAAAATTTTACCTTTACAGGAGTCCATCTATCTCCCCATTCTTAGTCACTGAGTAGTTATTGTTTTATAAACAAATAGTTAAGAACATGAATTTTACTAACTATGTAAAAGAACATTTTAGTGAATACTTTAGTATCTGTTTGTAAAGTTTAACTTCTTCAGCTTATGGAATCTTGCTACAAGTATTAAATTCACACCAATAGATTTTTATATAATTAGTGCTTTACTTCAGAAATTGATGGAGTGCTTTATTTTTTGGAATCCTTTAGAATGAGGGTCAGCAAAATTTTCTCTAAATGACTAATAAAAGTATTTGAGGATTTGTGGGAAAGAAACAAAGTTGAGGATATTATGTAGGTACTTCTGTAACAAGAGAGAAAACAGATATCCACACTTTTTGTTATATAGGCCTACGAGTGAGTGCAGTGGAATTTATTTATGGACACTGAAACACGAATTGCATATAATTTTCATGTGTTATGAAATATTACTTATCTTGTACCTTTTTTCAACCATTTAAAAAGGTAGAGAATAACAAATGTTGGAGAGGGTGTGGAAAAAAAGGGAACCCTCCTACACTGTTGGTGGGAATGTAAATTGGTACAACCGCTATGGAGAACAGTATGGAGGTTCCTCAAAAGACTACAAAATAGAGTTGCTATATGATCCATCAATCCCACTCCTGGGCATATATCCAGACAAAACTATAATTTGGAAAGATACATGCACCCCTATGTTCATAGCAGCATTATTTACAATAGCCAAGACATGGAAACAATCTAAATGTCCATCAATGGATGAATGGATAAAGAAGATGTGGTATATGTATACAATGGAATATTACTCAGCCATAAAAAAGAATGAATTAATGCCATTTGCAGCAACATGGATGGACCTAGAGATTATCATACTAAGTAAAGTAAGTCAGAAAGAGAAAGACAAATACCATATGATATCACTTACATGTGGAATCTAAAATGTGACACAAATGAACTTATCTACAAAACAGAGACAGACTCACAGACATAGAGAACAGACTTGTGGTTGCCAGGGGGGAGGGGTGGGGGGGTTGAATTGGGAGTTTGGGACTAGCAGTTGCAAACTAATACGTATAGAATGCGTAAACAACAAGGTCCTACTGTATAGCACAGGGAACTATATTTAATATCCTATAATAAACCATAATGGAAAAGAATATGAAAAAGTAGTATATGTGTGTGTGTGTGTGTGTGTATATATATATATATATATACTGAATCACTTTGCTGTACACCAGAAACTAACACAACATTGTATATCAACTATAATTCAAATAAAATTTAAAAAAAAATAAAATAAAAATGTAGAAACCTCTCTTACCATTCTGGCCATACAAAAACAGGGCAGGCTGGATTTGGTTCAGGAGATGTGGTTTGCCAACCGTTACCCTAGAACACAAGCTCTTAAACAGTAAGTCGTCCATAACCCCACACCAGGGGTGAGTTTCATGAGGTCCTTGAACTTCTTGAGATCACATGCAGTTTATGCACATATGAATTTTTCCGTGGACAGGGTCTACAGCTCTCATCAGACTCTCAGAGAAGTTCAGGACTCGAAAAAGATTAGGTGCCTCTGTTCTAAAGGCAATTCACCAAATTTTAGAAGGCATTTCCTAAGGCCCTGATAGTTCCTAGGTACTGTGCAAGTAACTGGTAGCTCGCGGGAATTCCTACCCTAGCAGCTAATACTGCAAGAGACATTGAGGGTAAATAATTGTCTAGGTGATCGTTTTATTCATATAGTCAGTTGTCGCCATCATTCGTGTTGGTTTTATAAGTCTCAGAGAAAGATGAAAATCCATACCCCCTGTTCTAGGAGGGAAAGTTTTCTCATATTTTCAAATATTTAGGAAATAATTTAGGTTTGAGTGAATATCTGAAACATATTTAAGTGCCCAGACCATTCAGGTTGTAAATAGAAATCAGATTCAACCTGTTAGGAACCTTTTTCTTTAATATTAAGATTACCCCACTAATTGGTTCATGTTAGCTCAACTGACATCAAAGGCTGCAATACAGGTATAGGAAGGATTAAAGTCGCTTATTAAAATTGAATGTGTGAACTTGCAGGCTGCCTGATATAACAGGTGGCTGTTAACTAAAGCTAAGCCCTTGAATGTTCACATTCATGAAAATGGAGTGGTTACCGTGGGGCAGAGGTGGTGGTGAGAAACAGAAATGTCCATTTGAAAATAAATAAGAAACTCAGGAGTTCCTCCCTGTGCCCGAGGGTTGGGAATAAAAAAAACCTGCTTCTTCTCAATAAACAGTTATAGAATGAAGTTTATACCAAGGAGGAAAATGGTTATAAAATCTACAATACTAACTTTAAAACCTAAACATGGCACAGTATAACCTTACAAACCCTAAACTTTTTCAGCAAGTCCCTTGCACTATTTATATAGACTTTTCATTTTCAGCTTGTTTTCATACAATTGGAACATATAACAAACGTGAGAGGGTTAAAACATATTCTAAAGAAAGCAGAAGTTAACCAGGAAATTTCCCCCAAAAAAGGAAGGAAAAAATACAGAAGTTCAGAGCTATTATAAATAGGAAGCATTGCTTACATGTACATTATTCTTAAATATTATTGATCGGTTATTTATTAGTGATTAATGATTTTTTAATCTGGAAAATTCACTCACCTGCAAGTTTTCCTTTTAATTCAATAGTTTTCATTCCATGAGAAGTATGACATGTCCCTATTCCCTGTGACATCACAGCGCTAGTTAGGCTGGGTCAGCCCTTGGCTTTTGTCCTCAAACCTTAAAGCACCTCCCTGACTGCCCCATCATCTTTCCTGCCACCTGACGTCACCCCTTTCCTCTTAAAGCTCTTGGCCACCATGCCTTCTCTGCTTAACCCTGGTGAGTCTTGCCAGTTTGGGGAGGAGGGGGCATGCTCTTTCTGCCCTTCCAAATTTGCCAGTTAGCTAATGATAAACTCATCTAAGGTAGAGTGCTAATGGGGAAGTCCTTCCTTCCAAGCTGAATGTTGTTTATAACAGGGGTTTCACGGAGAAGGCTGTGCTATTGAAAGTTTCAAGTCCGACTAGGGTGTGGCGCCATGAATATAGATCGCCCCCCACTTCATACTCAATAGACTTCTATTCTGCCTGCATTTAGAGCTGTTCCTATTAATGTGATTTAGCAGAAGGTGTGGGCATAGCTTGGCAGTGCAACAGATTATTGTTTTAGTGGAAGAAATAAAAAGAAAGCAAGAAAGAACAATGCTATTAGTAATACATGAGACATCACCATTTGCATGACAATGCGCTACCTACCTTATAAAGTCACTATTAGAAATGTCCTATATTTAACCATGATTTGTTATTCATTCATTAAAATGCTTACATTATTTTTAAATTATGTCATTGATTATATCAGTCATTCACTATATATTGGGTACTATAGGGGAGACAAGAGAACTATCAAAGAAATTATGACCACATGGAGAAGAAAAGACACCCACATAGGGAACAAACTGGAAAACAGCACAGTAAAGTGATAAATTATGTGGTTACAGATAATAAAGGCAGTACATATATGAAACTCTTTGAGATCAGGACTACCTAGAGGGGTGGGATAGGGAGGGTGGGAGGGAGACGCAAGAGGGAGGATATATGGGGATATATGTATATGTACAGCTGATTCACTTTGTTATACAGCAGAAACTAACACAACAATGTAAAGCAATTATACTCCAATAAAGATGTCAAAAAAAAAGAAAAACCAAACATTTGACTAAAAGTTTTCAATAATTTCCATTTAGATTAAGTGAGAATTAATAACAAAACTGTGTATCATCTAGAGTGAAGTGTTTATAACTATGCTGTGTTACCATACATTATATGTATTTGTCAGTTCAGAATTTATTTTCAATTAGCCTAAATTAGTTTTTTGTTGTCTCCATAAAGGTTGAGTATTTATGGAGATTAACATTTTTTGTGATGTTTACAATAAGATTTGAGTCAAATAAAATAACCTGTTAATAAAAAAAAATAGAAAAACCAGTAAGATTCCTTTGCATTTCCAAGACTTTTCTTTACAAGTTATACTCTAGTGTATGTACCTTATAATCCTGTTATCTCTTCCTGCCTAATAGGGATTCTCGTAGCATGTTCAGGGCCCCCTTTTTAACTGTGCACATCATCTGATCCCTCAGATAAAGACAAGGCTAGGCAAGTCAGATTCATTTGTAAAATAAGACCTCTAAAAAAAATGACCGTACTAATTTCATTTTGGATAGACAGCAAGAAGCTCTTACAGCTCTCACTTTTCAAAATCTACCCCTTTCTTCCTGCCTTCTTGCTTTCTTCCTTAATTGATAGTGGGCCAAGAAGCAAGTGTTTGGTAGGGCAGTTGGGAACCATGGTAGGACCAGCAGCTTTGGAGCCAAGCAGTACTGCGAGGAAGGGGAAGGGAAGGAAGAGGGTGGCATGAAGGGGGAGAACCTGAAGTCTGTGTGCAAAGGCCATGCTTGTGTGAGGAGATAAGGCAGATTGCCCACGTATTTGATATCGTTGGTGACATGGTTTTTAGGTAAAAATGGAAGTGCTAGAGAAAACACATTTGGAACAGACTCCATCAGTGGGATTTAATTTACTTATGACTGTTAAAATTATGTGGCTTGGCTTATCAGGTTACCAATAAATTTGTTACTCAAAGAGATTTGTGGTTTTAAAAGGAACTCCTCCTTTATGGGAATTAGTATGAGACTAAAAATAAAGCAGAAAATACAATGGTAACTTTTGATATGACTTGAGCTTTTTGAAAGAATGCTTCCTTGTGTAATAATAGGAATATTCTATTGACCTCTAACACCTTTTTTTCTCTTTTAATCATACAGACTTCTTTTCCTGTGACTCCATCCCTGGCAGCTAATCCTGCCATGGCTTTCAATCCCTACTTACCTCATCCTGGGATGGGCCTGGTCCCTGCCGAACTTTTACCAAATGCACCTGTGCTGATTTCTGGAAACCCGCCTCTCCCACTGCCAGGAGCTCCTGGTCCAAAACCGATGCGTTCAGATAAACTGGAGGTATTTGTGTAGAAATATATAAATCCCTATGGGGTAGATATTAACCTTATGCATAAACATTCTTAGAGCCCAATGTTTTCAATGCTTTAAATAAGTACATCTGAATTTTAAGCTTATGGAATATAACTTCAGAGAAATGTTAGACATTTTATTACTGCAATTTTACCCTGTTATGAAGTGCACGGTTGTATAGTAGGTCAAACAATGTCTTAGTGTACCCAGCTGCAGACTGTGCATCTCCTTTGCTATGGCACAGAAAGTCTGGTGGGAATGCTCCTTTCAGCCAGGCTCCAGCTTTGCAGAGTGGGATTACTGTATTCGTTGATGAGTCTCTACTTGCTAGAATAATCAAAAATTCAGCTCCATTGGCAGCTCCTTAAATGCCTTGCCATGTATTGAACTGGAATCTGTGCATGTCCTTTAGTCATGGTCCACAAGTCTGCTTGTAAAAAGCACATTGCCAGACTTCCCTGGTGGCGCAGTGGTTAAGAATCTGCCTGCCAATGCAGGGGACACGGTTCGAGCCCTGGTCCAGGAAGATCCCACGTGCTGCGGAGCAACTAAGCCTGTGCACCACAGCTACTGAGCCTGCACTCTAGAGCCCGCGAGCCACAACTACTGAGCCTGTGTGCCACAACTACTGAAGCCCGCACACCTAGAGCCCGTGCTCCGTAACAAGAGAAGCCACCGCAATGAGAAGCCCGCGCACCGCAATGAAGAGTAGTCCCCGCTAGCCACAACTAGAGAAAGCCCCCGCGCAGCAACGAAGACCCAATGCAGGCCAAAAATAAATAAATTAATTTTAAAAAAAAAAGAAAGCACATTGCTGTGTAATAAAGACACATCTTGGAGCTTAACAAAATAACCCCCTCTTGCAAACTTAGCTAATTACACTTTAGGCTGTGTATCAAGTGGAGGATTAAAAACTGGTTTTCAACAATACTTGCATTTCAATGTAAGGAAAGCAGACAAACTTTTCCTTTGGGAAGATTGGAGTTTTTCTTCCTCGGAATAGAAATTTTGTTTAGGTTTACATCTCATAGTGAATATGGCTCGACATTATCCTTCAGCTTTTAGAATTTTTCCTAAATAGATGACAAAAGAATGTATACTGTTGCTCTTATACATTCACTGGCAAAATAAATAAAAGCTAATCACCTTCCAAGCATCAATGTGATTTTTTTTTTCTTTAAGGTTTGCCGTGAATTTCAGCGTGGAAATTGTACCCGTGGTGAGAACGATTGCCGCTATGCTCACCCTACTGATGTTTCCATGATTGAGGCAAGTGATAATACCGTGACCATCTGCATGGATTATATCAAAGGTCGATGCTCCCGGGAGAAATGCAAGTACTTTCATCCTCCTGCGCACTTGCAAGCCAGACTCAAGGCAGCTCATCACCAGATGAACCATTCAGCTGCCACTGCCATGGTAAGAACAGGCCAGGACTCGTCGACTGTTTGGGGATAAATGATTCTTATATCCCTCAATTTGTCTAATATCCTGGAACCATGATCTTGGATGGTCATGAGGGGACCTTAAAATGAATTGCCCAGGTTATAAGCTGGAAAAGAGAGAACCTATTTATTCTAGTTCACTAAAATTTTCTAAAAATAACTATTTAAAATCTTTCCTAATGATTTTAACTTACTGTGCTTTTTCTCCCATTTTTAAAGAAAGAGTAAATTATACAACTTAAACAGTAAATTATTTTGGAGTGGTTTTATAGCCTAACTAACCTTAATATCGTAAAAAGGCAGAAAGTTGCCTTTCTGCCCCGTGAGCCACCTAGATGGTCACTTTGCTGGTAACATCCTTAATGCCTTTCACAAACAGAGGACTTGGAGGATGGGGTGGAAAATAGGTTCTAATTTCCCAAAGGTTAATGATTTCAAGTCAGCAGCCAGCCAAGGCTGGGGGGGAATTTCTACATGGTTGGAGAAGAGGCCTGGCTATTGAGTTGCCCTAGTAAGTAAATTTGGGGGAAAAGTTAGTCCTACTGAACCACGAAAAGATAGGAGGTAGGAAACTATTTGCATGACACTATAGCGTGATAGGTTAAAAAATAGGAATTACGATTACTTACGCTTGTCACAGCTGTCAATTATTTTGATAGGCTGTGGGCTATTCATTTCTTTTATAGTCTGGGCTTTTCCTCATGTAATAGGGTATAACCCCAATAAGGGACAAAACCCTGAGGAAACCTCATTTTTCCCGGCTGTGGAAAAAAAATCACCTCCATGACCCTGAAGCCCATGACAGAGACCTTTCCTTTTCATAAGAGAGATACATTTGTTTTCAGACTTCCCTATTTGTTGAGAAGGTTTTCCTCATACTAAGTTAAAATCTACCTTGTTGTAACTGGAACTTACACTTAGTTTATTGCAAAACATGCCAATCCCTATTTCATAGGAGCCTGATTCTCATGTCTTTTCCCTAAGCCAAACACCCCAAATTTGGACTTGTTCTCTTTCTCAGTACCCCTGCTCTCTCAAAACTGAACCCAATACTTTGTGAAAGAGCTGAGTACCAAAATAGAACAAACTTATTTTCTGGCTTGATCTGGACAGCGGAATTTGTTAACGAACGTCAAAAAAGACTTCACCAAATATTTTTTGTCTTAAATTATTTTGGATGAGGGAATTTTAAGCTATGAAAATAGGAAGGTATCCAGAATATTCAATGCAGAATTTAAGCCTCCAATTGTTAGGTTATTTCTGTTGGTGGCATACAGTTCAGAAACAACGCACCCTATTGTAAAGGAGAGGAATACAGTTGGCCCCCTAAAAATAAAGGTTCTCATATGCATGGGATGTACAAGGAATACCGTGCCTGTGCCATGGTGTACCTACCTGTCCAATGCTCAGTCATGGAGCCTTCGTATGTATGTGCCTATTTCTGATGATTTTGGTGTGTTTGTTAGAATGCATATAAGTCAGCCCCAAATATCCATGTAGAGAGTTAAACATACTATATATAGTAAGGTCTTCAACTGGTACTTTTGAACGTCAATATAGAATTCTTTTCTGAGTGACTGATCAGAGCAGCGTCTTAAAGGTAAAGTAACACTGGCCCATAGGAATTTGTTTGAGGTAAGATTAAACAAAGGAGGCTGCATGAAGAAATTTAAGCTTTCTATATTTTAAAGATTCAGAGTTGAAATGCTTTGTGAAGCAGAGATTTTTACCCTGTTCGTGTTCATGTGCACAGCTCAGGTTGTCTTTACTGAAAGCAGCTTGTATGCATTTAAAAGGAAAGACTTGAAGGCGTGATATTTATTTCCCAAATGAAAATAGAGGTACCATTAGGCCTTCTTGTCCATAGGAATAAGGAGGTCATGGCATGCCCCTTTTCGGCTTGTGGAAGGCTAGATACTCAGCATAAGTGTGCCCGTCTCCTTAAGAATTTGGAGCATACCCAATCGTTGTTGCTGGGACAAGTTTTTAAAGTACTGTGCAATTTGCTGAGGAAAAAATGTAAAGTAATGTCAAATTTCTCCAATGAATCTGATCCAGGGGGAGCTTTGACTGAATATTTTAAGCACAGTGGGATTTTGAAAGAATTGTAGACATGAAAGGAGGATTTTAAAACGCTAAGAGGTTTCAGAATTAAACCTTACAACAAAGCAAGCAGTACATACCGAAATGCACAGCAAGTCTCTCTAAGTGAGAACTGCATACATTTTGCTATCTATGCTATCTGGGTGAGGTGGCGGGGGCAGATTAATTCATTTGCTTTTTCCTTACATGTTAGTTGGGAAATATACAGTTATAGGGTTTGGACCTGAAATCCTTGTATAAATTGAATTTTGGATTTTGGAGCTTTAGACTCTGATCTACTGACATCTGTTTTTTCACCTACATACCATTTATCTCCTAGATTTATATTGGAATTGTAACTGGCAAAAATTTCTTTTCTGCTATATCTGTTGCTTCTGCTAATCTCATTTTAATAGGTTAGGAGATGAGCATCCTTTAGATGTTAATTTTAAATGATTATTTGCTGTCAACAGCATCCTGTCACATCCAGCCCACACGATGAGGTCCTTTTCAGCTTCATTAATTTGTCTAAATTAGTGAAGTTGAAAAGCTTCTTTTCCCCCCTGTATGTTTATTTTCTGTTTTGGACTGAGTATGTACTCATATAGTCAACGGCTTCATCTCTGAAGTTGGTTACCTTGCTCAATGGCGACCCTTGCAAAGGGTTCCCAGGCCAGACCTTATCTAACTGCTGCTTGCTTGGTTTGTGTACATATTTTACTTTCCTTAATACTATTTATTAATCCACCCTTCCCTCACAGGCCCTGCAGCCCGGTGCACTTCAACTGATACCAAAGAGATCAGCACTTGAAAAGACCAATGGTGCCACCCCGGTCTTTAATCCCAGTGTTTTCCACTGCCAGCAGGCTCTGGCTAACCTGCAACTCCCGCAGCCGGCATTTATCCCTGCAGGTGAGAACGGGGCTCTGGGCACCATGAGTTGCTTGATGTTGCGAATGAATACAGTGCCCACCAGCTTCCAAAGAGCATTTATGTGAGAACGGTCAACAGATATTGTGGTTAGAAATAAAACAAGGCAGCTATGCTCAATCTGTTTGTATACTGAACAAACTGCTTTCCTATGATTCCTGATAATTAATGGTTTTGAAATCAAACTAGGAAACACTGTCAACATTTTTCTTTTGAGCATTTCCTAATTTTTGCGTCTCATGTTTGATTCACTTGTTTCAGTCTCAAACTAATTCCTTGATTCTTAGGTATCACTTTCAAAGACAATGGTCTGCCCTCAAAAAAAAAAAAGAAAGTTTCCAAGCTTCAGCATTGCAAAAATAGGTAGTCCATATATCTTTGATATGCCAAAGATAGTTATAATAAAACTACCCTTGCATTTACAATATAATACAGTGTAGTATATATATAAAACAGGTAGTTTTAGCCTCTAACTCTTAAACCAGTTAATATAAAATATATAGCAGTTTATCACATTTTCCTGACACTTTGTGGCATATTTTATTACCTCCTACATTCAACTATATTTAATAGCATAACAGTTTTGCACTAAATTGAAAAGAAAAATTTAAGCCATAATTTTTTCAAATAAATATCATAGGGGGCTTCCCTGGTGGCACAGTGGTTAAGAATCCACCTGCCAGTGCAGGGGACACGGGTTCGAGCCCTGGTCCGGCAAGATCCCACATGCTGCTGGTTGATTTGTAGCTGGCAAAATGAAATTATTTCCATGACCAGATATGGTCTCAAACCAGCATTCATGCAGGCCCAGAAGCAGAAGAGCTGAGGTCAAACAAATATCATATATGAGGGGAATTACTTTTCTTCCAGTGGTTCAGTACTTTAAGAACAAGCATATAGTCTCTTAGGCATAAGTTGAAAATACTAACCCCTGGGAGTATGGTAGATTTTTTTTTTTGTCAGAATCATAAATGCCCCAGTTTGGAAACTGTTAAATGAAAGTTACATGCTTTAAAAATTAATTTAGAAACCTTGTTAATTATAAACATACTAAGCACATGGTATTGTATGCCTGGACTTGAAGAAACCCATTGGTTAACTGATACATTAATCAGTTAATTAATTTTGAAAGAAGCCATAAAAATCCAGTCTTTTGTCTAGTTAACTAACCACAATAGTTCCTCATGATATCATTTAAAAACACAATTTTTAGACTTGTTGGGCTGGATTTGGCTAATTTAAAATCTAGATTTACAAGCAAAAACATCAGAAGAATCCCTTTCTCCTTAATTAATAGCAAAAGAAAAACTTGTCAGGCTGAGAGCCCCCTCTTGATGAAAAGCCTGTTTGCCATATGTTCACAGTCAAGTCCTTGGTTGCGAGGTGGAGAAAGCAATGATAATAGATTAGTGCCCTAAGTACAACTTATTGGCACCAGCTGCCAGATCCTGGTGCATATTTTGAAAATTGTACGTATAATAAATTAAAATTCTTCCTTTCATAATAAAAATCACTTAGGATGTATTCGTCCAGAATAAATATGTAATTTAAGTGAGCTAATACCTTTAAAGAAAAATTAATGTTCATTTTTATACCTAAGAATCCAAGAATTACTTTGATTACCTGGGTTTGGGATCTTAAGCTGTAATTGTGAGCATGGGAGATTACTGGATATGCATGTGCTGATTGATTAATATTGCTAAGAATATCTTTCTAGTTAGAAATTATTTCTATCAGTAAAACTTCAATAATGAAATATCTCTTTTCTTTACTTTTCACGCTTTTCTGCATGGTGTACAGGGCCAATACTGTGCATGGTACCTGCTTCAAGTATTGGTAGGTTTTGTACAAAAATTCTCAACTTTTTACAGTCTGAAAAAAAGTGTTTTTCTGTTGTGACTATGAAAGAGACAAGCAACTGGATGACGTGGCTGGACATTTTCTGAGTATTTAAGGTTTAATATGGTGCTGTCTGTTACATGTCTTTGTGGAATCACAACAGTCCTACACTCTCACAGTTGGTTGCCACTGTGGTCAAATACCGACCCTGCCATTTCTGTATTTTCACCCTAAAAATAGTAGCTGAAATATTTTGAAACATTTCCTTATCTAGCCAGAATGGGCAGTTTTATTCTTAGCTTTACATCTGTTACTAAGAAATTGTAAAATATTTAAAATATTTTAAATGTATAATTTGTAAAGTACAACACAACAATTCCTCCAAAACAAAGTTATCCATAAGATCAAAATCATTCAATACTCAGATGTTGCAAAAAAGCAAAGCTAGAGCATTCTGTAGTGTTTTGTGATGATTTCTATAGTGTTCTAGGATGAAGTGCTATCTGCACGGAAACCAGGCACCACAGAATCATTTCAAAATGACTCTTTGGGGGTATGTGATTTTTAATAACCAGTTGCACACAGATCCTTTAATTAGCCACCTATCCAATATGGTAGCCATCTCGAAACCATTTTGTACATCACTAACACCGAAGAAGACAAGGAAAGGGACTTGTTTCCCTGTCAGAACTCCTAGGGAGTTCACAGCTCCTATAGTTTCCATGGGCACCAGGAACAGACCAGGAGAAAATAGCTCTGTTCCATACAGGGAGGAATTATCCCACCTCACCCCACCATCTCATATCAATCCAGTTCCTTTTATTCTTTTTGAGAGTTCGCAACAGCTTTGACCTCCATCCCATTGGTCAACCAAAGTCGATGCAGAACCCAAAAGGGACTAACAGGTTTATCAAGATAAAACAAAAAAAGTCAAAATGACAACTACATAGTAGTAGCACTCACTAACAGGTGAGGCCCCTGTTATTAGCTGTGCTCTGTCAGAATTAAAAACATTTCCACTGGTACTAACAGAAGCATCATATGCATGTGATTAGAAGAGCATACTTCTGCAAGTTCGTGAAATGTGTCTCCATCTTCCCATTTTGTGACTCTGCTCCCTTGTCCTTTCACCTAAGAGCTCAGTGTAGGAATGCAAACTGCATGCTTCAGTGGTGCTGCTTTCTGCACAGTTCTTGTGCTCCCAAAGGGAAAACAAGAGTGTTTTTAGAATTGGCATGTGCTACAATAAGGGATGTTGATAGGTAATGGATAACTAGAGATGAGCATGAGAGATAACTACAGAGTTTCTGTTAATCGCCATTTGGGGTACATTTGTGGTTTCTGTGACGTTGCATGTGTTGATTTTCCTCTCTCCAGGCCATTCACTTTCTCTGTAGACTTTCAGAAAATCTGAACTCAATCGATATATTATAGATGCAAATTATCACATATGCACACGTGCCATTCACACATTAATTCCTTGGCTTGCTATCCAAAATGAGCTAGAAATAAGGAAAGCATCCCAGCAGCTTTCAAAATGACATAGAAACTAGAAAAGGCAAAGAGAAATCAGCCTGAAAGAGATGTTGCAGCTGCTAGTCATTGTCGCTGTAATATTGCAGTGAATACAAGATTCTGTCAGATATTTACTATGAAGTACCCCTTGGAAATTTCGGCTATTTATGAAACAATAAATAAATGGCCTACGTTGTTTCATAAGTAGCCTAAGTTTGCAAGGGGTTTGCCAGAGGTGTGCTGAAAAACCTGCGTGCATAGGCCACTGTATTCTTTATCTGCTCCCCTACCGCATACCCACCAAGCAAACTATGATCTTTTTGTATACAGATCAGGTAAGTATATCTTCGCACCTGCAAATCCAGTGACAGCGCTCATGTCTGTCATGAGTTAGCGAAACCAAACACCAATTCACAGTTCCCTACTCCCGTTTTGAATGCACAGCCCAGTTACTTTTCTGCTTGACTAGCTGTTCATAGCGATTTCTGCCTGACTAGCTGTCCACAGAGATAGCCTTGGTAAACTCAGATTTGTCATAGGTACCCATTGTAACCCCTTCTGAAAATTTGGCCCTTGAAGTCAACTACAGTGTGATTCTGCTCAAAAACTAACTAAATGTTGAGAATGATTCCATTTTCCTTAATGGTAACTATAATTGGCTTTCCCCTTTTCTCTTTTTAAATATTTCCCCCTTCCATGCTGTGTTGCTTTGCACTGACTGTGATTGCATGTTGCACCCTGGTGTATCCATCATGATGATGTTACATGGCTTGTTGCTGTGATACCTGCCACGCCCCATTCCATCGTGTATGTCACGGTTACGTAAATGCTCCACCCCCTCGTGTGTTGCTTCCATGATTTCCTACTGAAAGTGCCCATGATGCACGGTGCTACACCTACCACTGTGTCTGCAGCAACACCACCTGCCACCAGCGTTCCCTTCGCTGCAACAGCTACAATCAATCAGGTTTGGCCATTTATTTCACCTGTTCAGACCTAGCTAACTAAGGTGTGTTGGTAAGGCACAGTATATGCTTTTGGGATTGGTGAGAGACATTAGTCCCTATTCTTAAGTGTTTCTTTAGCCATTGTTACATTTAGAATTTCTCTTTTTGTGTATATTCTAGAGGGATGTTCCTGCTTTGCTGTTCATCCTGAGATGAGTCAGCAGAGTGTTTTTTTAATTGGTTACAGATGTCACTCTTGACATCTTATATATATAGTTGTTGCTTCCACACCAATCCTCAAAGGTATATACTAAATATTTTTTAAATGTTTCTTCATTGGTTGAGAGGAGAATTTATTTTAGTTGACTACCATTTTTGGTTATTGCGTTTGAACTTTCACTTAGTACTATCATCACCTTTACCTTTAGATCTACTGGAAAGAAAGATAACACATTTCTTTCCAAGGCACAGATATGCTTATCATTACCCAGTGATTACATCCGAAATTCCTTCTCATACCGACATGAGATGTGCTTGTGTTGTTTTAATTTTCATTTGCTTGAGGTTTTTACAGGCAGTCACAAGGCAAATTATGAGTTTGGGGTGAGTCTTGAAATTATAAGGAGATACTTAGAATAATTATTGTGTAATATTATGGCCATTTTGCCTTGTTAAAGTGGTAACCACTCTTAAAGACTGCAAGTTCCACTGCTGTTTCAATTACAAGTATGATAAACATTTAGGACACAGAGCATTAATCCATTGGGGAAACAAACCACATTCTAACCTGTGCTTTTCGCAAAGTTAACTATTATTGGATATGGTTAGTATGTCTAAATTTTTCTGTGAAATTGGTTACGGTTATTGATTACCATGTCCAAGCAGTGAACAAAATAAATGGAATTCTCTCAAGAAACTATTTTAATCTAAAATCTTTTTTACTACTATAGATACCCCCATTATCAATAGATGAACTGAATAGCAGCATGTTTGTTTCACAGATGTAGAAGTTACCAGTAGAACAGTAAGTCTCTTTAAGTATTAATATAATATTTGTAGGTTATATCTTTTATCTACACAGTTGCATTTGCTAAAGGCTTTGGTAAATATTTTCATTAATAGGCACTGCTTATAACTTAGAGCTTGATTTAAGCATTCCAAATTTTCCACAATGAAATATGGACAGCAAATATGCAATTTTTTAATATGAAAATGACAGCTGGTATTGTATTTTCCCAATGAGCTTACAAATTCCCAAATGTTTTCCCATTATTAAAGGGGTATGATTGGTTAGCCAAAGGCACAGATCGATTTTGAATTTTAATCTTTTAACATTTTTCTAGCTTTGTTTTATTTTAATTGAAATAAAGCAAAGTAATTTTGTCACAATTTGATTAAGATGGTTATCTTAAAGACAGTAGGCAGTATGCTTTTTCTAAAGACGTTATGGAAAATAGCGCTTTTACATTCTGCCACTTTGTGTTGCTTCCCATGTAAGTCTAGCAGAATTGCTCCAGCTGTTTTCAATTTTGAGTGACATAATTTAATAATTTAATCATTATTTTCACTCACATCATGGCACCTTTTTTTTGGTAATTTTTGTTGTTGTTTTCGGCTTTTTCCCCCTTCACTTTTGATTTCCTTTGCCTGGTCCAGAGCCTGTAATGGCAACACACTTAATTTGAGCAATTGTTCACTTGGAACATGTGACTTTTAAAGTCACTCAAGACGCTGAGGCATCTTAATTAATAATTATAGGGAGTTATTAAACAAATACACTGATTCTGAGTTGCATCCATTAGTCATTGAAAGCTTGAAGTTCTCACACCTGGAGTGTTTCACTTGGTTGAAGAAGGCAACAGTTCTGTTCTCTTGATGGACTAGTTCCCCAGAACCTGGCTAGCATTTCTTTCCTGCTGAGGACACACAGGCCCAGAAGACTAACTGTTCTGGACAGAGCATATAGATAGCTGTACATTAGATAACAGGTCCCTTCAATCATAAGGAGCGTTTTAAAAAAGACATCTTTGAGTACACGGAATAACTGAAGTAGCTGTATATTGTAGTAGTTTTCAGGGGTATCATTTTGGATAGTGGCAAGTTGGGAATAGCAACGAACAGGAGAATAATAGGCTTTGTAAACACTTCCCTGATTCTCATGGGCTGCTTCACATCAAGGTAAACAAAAGTGGTCAAATATATTTAACTTTCCAACAGAACATGTTTGGGAATAGTGATTCTTTTTTACTTGATTCCATTAGAAAATTTAGAGGTATTTGGCACATCATAATCATTGCAATATGTAACAGCTGTTGAAAATTTCTCCAGAGTGCAAAAATGTAATTTTGTAAAATACTGTATACCGAGAATTCACACTTAGGCTATTCCTGCACTGCTCCAAAACATACAGAAAAAAGTTTAAAGTTTGTTTAATATTTGCATATTTCAAAATGGAATCCAGTATGTTTTGTCAATATATGCTTGTTGGAGGAAGTGGATGGATGGGTGGATGTTCATGGTGTAGACAGTGCCTTAAACAACCGAGTGTATCTCTGTTAACTTAGGGCAACTGTCCACACTGTCACTCAGCGAGAACCATAGACTATCAGACTGTCATGCTATGTGACTCCTTAGTGAGCATTTCCAACAGCTCGATTTTCGTAGATTCAGAGTGGGGAATATCTTGGCATATGGTTCACACACAGAACTGGAACAAGAACCAAGTATCCTGACCCCTACTTCAATAACCCTCCAATATTTCTCACTCTTTTTTTTCTTCCATTTCAGTTGAAATTCTGAACAACAGAGTTATGGAGTATCAGAATCTCTCCGTGAGAACCTCCATATGGCCTTTCTATGTATATTCACGTATGTCCTCTTCTACCAACACAACAATAAGCATGGTGCAGTCAATATATTAAACAAAACAAACATACCAACCAACAAATTTGAATAAAAAACAAAGCATCAAACAATCAATGGAGATGTTAAAACACCAACAGAAAACTAACAACTACCATCTGTCTATCTTATTTGAATTATTAGGTAGAACAGCATAACATTTTGTAATTTATCACACTATTCTTTGTGATTTTCCAATAACCATTATGCTGAGTGAATCTCTACAGTGGACTGCTGGCTTATTGTGCATTCTTGGTGGATAAATGTTCGGTCTGTTTGGAAGTGTTACCTTACCATTTTGTTTACACAGTAGTCTGTTGGTTTGATTCAGGATGTAACAAATATATCCAATACCATTTTCCCCATTACTGTATTTCATTGTATTGTATTGTGGTGTGTTGTGTTAGGTTTTTACATACTATAGTGTTTTGCTGTAATGTGTGGTGTTTGATTTTAACTAAAATGCTATTAATGGGAAACAGAAACACATGTGCTTGAAAAACATGATAGGTTAATGTTGATATGCTCTCCCTCTCTCTTTAGAATATTTCTGTAGGTTTCTTGAGGCAGACGTTTAAAAGGCCTCACTTTTGAGTGTGTCCAAAACCTGTTCATAAACATGCATGTGTATAATTTGTACCTGTAGATCTGACCTTGCATAGTACAATCACATTACTGGATTTTTTTTGTGAGAGAGAAATAATTACCTGAAAATAACAGGGAACTTCTTAAAACATTAACCCGAATTTCACTCCTTAAGTAGATTGAAAAACTAGAATTTACCTTTAAGTGAATTTCTCAGCGTATATACTAAAAATTATGTAAAGTGCCCATTACATTTTTTGTGGCTCAAGGATCCTGTCTTCTAGGTTGAGTGTCTAAAACGGAGCCATTTGTCATTTTCAGCTGAAAAATTGGTTCTTGGAAGCTTAAAGGTATTCTAATGACAGGTTATAAATTAAGCAGAGAGAGGGGGGCTTGGAGCTAGTTTTTACATATTGGAGGAAAGTGTGTAAAAACCATTGCAATGTAACCTTTGATACAAGTGCCACTTTCTGAATGCAAATGGCTCACGCTCTTTAGACTACTCTTTGAATAATAAGTAAGATGCAGTCTGGAAAAGTCAGTCAGGGTGAAGGAGAATTGGTTCCAAGTGAGGCCTTTCCTCCCCAAATGGACAGTCTCTTCTGTTCGTCACAGCTGGAATCTGAGTATAGATTTGGAGAAATGGCGGGACTGGGGAGGGAGGGAGGGAGCCATTTGAAATTACTCTTCGATTTATTTAAAAGTTCTAAGAAGGATGTCCACAGTTGTCTTTAGCCTCAGTTCAGCTGAGTTTCCAGTTTTGTTAAACATTTCAGTGAAGGAGCAAGTGCCTGTGATATGTTAAGTGTTGCCCTTCCCAAACTTTATTAACAGCAGAATCTCTCATATCATAACCAAGCCTCTTTTTTTGTTTGTTTGGATTTCTTTGTTTTTATATGTTTTGAAAATCATAATAGAGACGAATAGAGAGGTTTGTAACACCCTTTGGATGAGACAGAGTGGCTACACTCCACAGAGCTGACCTGAATTCACATTACTAATACTTTTGAAATAATTGTATAACCAAGTAAAATAGCAATTAATTCCCATGGTATGTCACATACTTCTTCCACCCTACTCAGTAATTAAAGTTACTATTATTAATCAGTGGTAGAACCATATGATAGTTTGCATTGATTTAGATAGATTTAATATTTTCTACTAAATATGTGTTCTCTCACTGGAAAGTATAAAATCATCAAATTTGATGTTCATACCAAGTTTATTTTTCTCCTTCATGAAAATGACAAGCAAAGGGAAAATCTGATTTAGGATACCTTAAGCCGGCTAGTAGTGTTTGAATCACAGAACAGTGGAACTGGCAAAACCTTTTCACAGCCAGGGCATGTGATTCACCCAGGGCTGCCTAACTACTTGGTAGCAGCTGGACCCAGAAATATCTCCTGACTCCTGGTTGTTCACCTTTTTCACATTGTTTGTGCTTCAGAACATTTGAGACTCCATCCCAAAGCAGATCATTTTGGCTCAGAATACAAAAGAGCAAAATTAACTCCTCAGTAGCTGATATCCTGTTGATCTTAATTATCAATCCAAATCATGATCATCAGGGATTTCTAAATGGTCTTGCTTGTACTGAGCCATTGTCATCTGCTAACAGTATTGTCTGGAGTTAGAGAGCAAGAGGTGTCTTGACTTTTACCTTTTGGTCCTTTGAACTACTTAATTTCTGTTTCCCAAAATCTTGACATTGCTAGAGAAGAAAGTAGAATATGCCTTTGTGAAATTACTTGTGTTTGGAACTGAGTTTTGTAAAACCTGTGCTGGTGCCTCTCAGGAAGGGCAGATTTGATCACATGAATCCAGGAGGGATGCACCTGAGCTACTCTAGATGTATTCCTTAAAAGAGACAGAGACATTTTCAGTGTGAAATGAACTTTTGTGTCATTTCACATTTTGATACAGCATACTGTCTCACTTAACTTTTTAAACTTCTGACAAAGATGTACATGGACAGTAAACCTAGAGTACAGCTGTTTGCATGTTGCCTTAAGCACTGGAAGACATGAATAATGATGTATTTTTTAGTAAGAGGTTCAGTGAGAGATATTCAGGGTAGTGGTATTTTTGGTGCAACAATTTTTGATATTGTTGGCATTTTAAAAGTTGCTTTGTGAGTGAATTTAAAGAAAGAAAACTCAAAGCACTAAGGTTTTGATCAGAGGTGAAAGAATTTTGACAAAAATGCAATTTTAAGATAGCACTCTTTAACTAGTTGTGCAATGACTTATTCAAGTGATCTTTATTCAAGAAAAGAAAAGAAGTCATTAGACTATAAGTTTCTGGTGAAAAAGACAAGTCACAAAACTAATCAGTGACTCTAAACAACAATTTACTGGATGGACTGTATATATAAAATTCTAATCACTTGTGATTCTTAGTTAACATTTTATAAGCTTTTTAATTTACAAGGGCCTCTTTTTATTTATCCAAAATTATTGTTTTTGTCCATTCCTCTCAGCCTTTTGCAAAAATACGCAAGCGTGCTGAAACTTGGATAAAACAGGTCATGTATACAGAGAAAATAATCTAAAGGTTTTCTTTTAAGAGGGTTTTAGTAGTGTCAGATTTTTTAAAGCACTATGTGACCACAACGTAAGTATATTCTAAAGAGGATTAAGAAACTTAAATTAAATGGATTCATAAAATCCGTGCAGTATTTGCTTTTGCAATTGGAGCATGATTCCTCAACTAGCTGTCGCATTTCATTGCATTTGTCTAAATTAGAGTCTTTAATTTGTAGTTAATCATGATACGAAAAGCTATCCTCTCCCTATTCCATCAGTCTTTGCCATCCATTTCTGAACACGCTAAAGCACTTTGATCTTGCCATAAGTGTTGTCCTACACCACTAGGCTGTGTTCACTAATGGGCAGCCTCAGCTCACCAGCTCTCCAATGGGGGCAAAGCAAGTACCTCCTCCTTACCATCAGCAGGAACCAAATAAAATTCATCTTTACAACATGAATCTCTTTTTCATGGCATGACCAGTAAGCACAGTGATGTCTGATTAAGGACAGCATTGACATCAAATTTTATTAAATAGTACGTAGGGAAGGCCTGTGTGCTACTTGGAATGTTATTTGGTCCTTCCTCCACTCCTTTGGAGAGTACATGAGGATGCTCTTAGGTAAAATGCAGCCACACATTTTCAAGTTATTTCAGTCTGTAGGGTAGGCTGTGATGCACAGAACGAATGGAAACTGGAATCTTCTTTCTTTGATCTCTTCTACATTTCACACACTTTGAAATAGAAATAGGGAAATATGATTGAGGGAAATATGATTTCCCAATTCTGTTGAATAGATTTAGGAAGATAGTGGCCTCATTTTTAATTCTACCAGTGCCTGTCAAAGGCAATAGAATAAACACTATGTAAAAGAGTATGACAAGTTTTTTTGCAAGTTTAGTTGACAGCCTAATCAAACTGTAAATATAATGACAAATAGAGGTTCTGGGCACCAACTCACTAACTGGTGCCACGTTTTCATTTTTCTTATTACTTTTTAAAGTTTTTATTTTATTCCCTTTTCATATCTTTAAGTATCATTAGTATGAATTTAATTTTGAAGGAGAGTTAGAGAAGCTTTAAGATTTTACTACAGGCATTCAACCCGCCTAGATAGGTCCTCAACTGACACTGAAAAACAACAAGGTATATAGTTCATAACTATTCCTTACAGTTCACAGTTTAAGAACAAACTTAACTTTATATACAAATAATAATTTTTAACTAATTGTATTTAGTTGTTGCTTTAGCAACAAACCTACAACATGGCTACCTTTAGACATTTTTTTGTGCGTGAAAATTTTACTTGTAAACTCTGTGGTTTTTGACAGTGTGAGCATGTAGCAGATACAGCTCAAAGCTCAGAAATAGATATGGTGGATTTTTCTTTTTAATCCAAATTCCCATGTGAAAACTGAATTTGTGTCCTTGTGTGACTTTTTTGAGCAAAAAGTTTACAACATCTGGATTCTAGAATCAGGCTTTAGAGCTGATAGAATTTGTTGTGTGGATAGGGTTATTCCACAGTATTTAGACTCCAAAACACAATCGTATTTATAATATGCCCCGATCTCTTTCCATAACCTTACTTATTCAGAATCATTCTATTCAAGTGGCATAGCTGTAGCTACAAAAATTCTCTTTTACAAATCTATCCAAATGAGGGTTAAAGAATGACAAAAGCACAGATTAAATTAATTCATCTTTGTGAAACCATCCATACAGATACTGTGGAATGACCCCATAACAGTGTTGAAGAGACATATGCTGCAGTTAACTGATGGTCTCAGTTAGGGTGCGAACGTGTGAGACACACTTTTTTTGCACTTATGTACATAGTCCATGAGAGCGATCCTTGGAGCTTTTTTTTTTTTTTTGATATAAGAAGTCTGTGATAATAGTGGAAAAGTTAGTAAGAGAGAGTTATTTCTAAGGCTTTGAGAAGAAGGGTTTGTTTTTTTTTTGCTACAAGACTTAACTAAAACATGATGTTGCTTTGCTGTTGTGGAGGCTTTCTAGTTTGCTCGGGCTCGTCATAAGACAAGACTGGTTACAGGTTAACAGGTCAACTTGAGCTAACGGCACTAAACAAAAGTTAAGGTACTTCAGCTTTTAGCAAGATTGCTAGCAGAGATCGTTTGTTTTTAAATTAATCCTTACTGTAAACACACACACACACACACACACACACACACACACACACACAGGCAGCAGGTTTCTGGCTGAGGTCTTTTTTCAGTGGTTGCAAGGAGTTGTAAATTGCAAGATGGATATTCCCATTCTGATCTACGTAGATTTCATCTTTCACAGAAAATGGTCGATTGAGATATATCGGTTACATCGATTAATATGTATTTAAGTGACAAATTGCTAACATTTGCCACTATTTCCCCTTCAAGATCCAGAAGCCGAAACCAAATTGGCAACTACTGAAAGATGTAATTGAACAGTTAAGTATGGCCAGCACAGAGCATTTCATTCCCTTCAGCAAAGGAAAAAATGCTTCTGGCACAATTTTAGAAATGGCTGTTTTCTGACTTACCTTTACCAGATGAGACAGCGCTTCACTGTGCCACTTCAGCCTCCTACTCTTTTAACGAAACAGAAGAGAACTAGCCGAAATCTTGTGTACATCAGAGCTGTAAAAGAATGTTTCAATCAGATCACCTCTGCCAATTTCAGCTCCCACATCACCTACAGATCACCATTTATCTTTTTGTTGCCTCCAGGCGATGAGGCCTAGAAAAGGTCGAGGTTAGAAAGGTTTAAGGATAGATCACCATGAGGGCTTTGAGTCCTTCCCATCTTGAGGCCTGTTGTCCTTGTCCTGGAGAAGGAGCCCATCTTGGGATTGAGGGAGTTGTTATTACTATTGCTACCCATTTTGATAGTTCTCACTTACAGAGACAGGAAAATAAGCCAAAGCCAGAAAGCAATCCAAGCCTTACAGTTGTCCAATAGCTCAGGGCCAGTTGGTTAGAAATGTCCTTTTTTTCCCCCCCTTGAGCCCATAACCACATAGAGTCAGCCATACAGCTAACAGCCTGACCATCTGACCAGTATTTCCATTGATAGAAAATGTAAGCATTCACTCCTTCTGTAGTTAGGAACTCCAACTTTAACCTTATCACCAACATATTTCCCCAACTTAACCCATGTTCTTGTGTTGACATTTCCTTGTGAAACTATAAGCCACACGAATATATTTTCATAAGGTCAATAGAAATATAGTAAGATTTTAAGTCAGGCAGAATCACCTATAAAATAGTAAGAATGAACCTAGAAGCATCACAAAAGATAACCAGTTAATTGATGGCATGTGGTACATACTGACAGCCACTATGTCACACTCTTTGGAGCTTAAACACAGTGCTGTCTTTTAAGTAAGTAAAATTAGAGAATGAAAGGACCTCTATTATTAAGCCCAGGAAAGGATTTAGTTTGACTAATTCAGTTTCCAGCCCCTCCACTTGTTCTTTCCTGAAAGAGAACCACCCATCAATACTCCAGAGCAGGGTTATTCCAGAGGAATTTTATCTTTAAATAGAACCCATCCTCAATTATAGCATATCACTGTGAAATAAGTCACAGGTATATCATTATTACTTTAATTTTTAAAAAAACCCCTGTAACAAGACCTAAAAGTAACCCAACTTTAAGCAGTGCTCTTTTCTCCCCAAACACACAACCTACAACATTGATCTGTCACAGAACTGCATGATTCCAAAGCTATATTCCGGTATACAGATGCTGTTTGTTAATGATGGAAACCAAATTATTTTCTTGCTGTGTCTTTTGTGTCTAGCAGTTGAGAGAATTACATGACCATTATATCATTGGACTCTGGGATTGCCCTTTTCAAAATAAGTTTCCTTTTATTATTGTTGTTGCTTTAATCATTAGAAAATGAACAATTTGTGACATGCCCCCAAATTACAATAATTTAAATAAGTTTTCTTTAAAAGATGCTCCAAATATACTCTTTTAAAGGGCTAATTTTATGCATTTGTATAACAACAATCCAGTATAATGTAGAAAATGGAAGCACATATTTTGGGCAGAAAAATGCCAATTTAAAAATACTTATCAATAAGAAAATTATTAGCCCTGTGCAACACTTATAGATTTAAATAATGATCACTGTATTTAATAAATGTAAACTGTTCCCATAATGTTTTGCCTCCAAAATGCAATAGCTCATTCCCTCAACTGCTATCAATAGGGCAGATGCTTTGATTTTGGGGTGTTTTTTTTCCAAGTTATAGCGCTGTACTGCTTGTTTGTGTTTAGAAGTGTGCATTATGGAATTCATTTTAGTATGCTATTTCTATGTTGTTTATTTTTTGTTCTTTCAATAAAATGTGTAAATTTCTTGGTTTTGTCTTTTTTTATGAATCCATATTCACACATTACGAGTTCACCTAAAAGCTATTTGTCTTCTAGTATATTAATCCTAATAGTAATTCTAATATAAGATTTGATTTGGTTCAGTGCTATATTTCATACATAGAATAAATTTATTACTAAATATATACCTTCAGTATTTTGAATTATATAGCTAATACATCCATTGTATTAGATGTATACACAAGAAAGACACACTTATATTTTAGCAAAAGAACACTAAAAATTTTGTGATAACGCTTACTGGTTTCTATTGTGCTTCAGAAATTCTGAGGCATATTCTAAGATACATTATTATTATTAGTTTGTATTTTCCTATTATTCATTTCTATCCTGCATGTTGAGTGTAACATATGAAACCAGTGTCATTCATTTTATTCTTTTCAAGATGGGCATCAATGGTCTCATAACAACGGGATGCATGACTTTTTCCATTAAAATGTTTTATCTCACTTAAAATTGGTTATCTCCAACAAATGGCACAGGAATGAACAGATAATCGGTTTTGTTCTTTAAAGAAAGCAAAATGTAACTTGGTAATTCATTATTCGGTCAGATTTGTAAACACTTAAAAACACTAATCAGGAACTTCTCCATATCGCTGCTGTTCAGTAGTCAGGCTGATAGAAAAGTGATGTGAAAAGACTTTGGATGAGAGGTTGTAACAGAGTAAAGTATTATTCACGTGTCTAGAACAGTAAAAAGGGCCAGGGAGGAGGTTGGGTCCTTGTCCAATATCAGCTGAATCACACAGAGCTACTAGCTGCCTTGCCCTTTGTGCCCTGCTTGACTATTTCTAAGTGTGGTTCCCGCTGTGGCATCTCCTGATTAGCCAACTTTGAGCCCTTTGACGTGTTTGATATGTTTCTGTGACTCTCATAATTCCAGCACTAAAACCAGTTCAGTATATAGACATTTACAAGAGGTCTTTAGCCTCTAAATAATTCAGCTAATGTCCCTCTCTTTGAAGCTGCTGAATGATAGAAGGAAGAATTCAGGGCAGGCATTCTCCATGGTCATCAAAATGGAGTTTCTATTGGTCAGAAGAAAGTTGACTCAGGGGCAAAACCAGATGTCAACCAAGTTTACCTTGACACTTTTCAGCCTTTTCCCAGCATCCTTTTAAGCCCCTCCTTTTCTCATCCCCCATGGTGGCCTCTGGCCTTCTAGAAGCCCCATGGTAGCAGCTTATCAGGCCTGCTTCCCCAGATACATAATGGATTTTTTTCCTTCAGAACTTTCCTGGTGGGCATCTCAGGCTATGGAGAGCAGCTCATAGCTGCTAAGAGACAAATCACACTAAGGTGTTATAGACCAGAAGTGCTTAATGCACGGCCCCTCCTGGGAGTGTTTGTATTTAAAAAGTCATGACTCTCCAGTGTTCAAATATCAGACGGCCACGTGCGTAGATGACGGAGAAATGCTTTAGTGAAGCAAAAATCTGGGCACTTGAATCACAGCATTTAACCAGCAACCAAATTCCCATGGAGGGGTGGTACCGTCATTCACCACATCAAGAAGGCCGAAAAAGGAAGGCTCCTGTCATTTTGTTATTGTCAGGAAAGTTCTGATACCATAATGAACCTAAAATACTGACTTGATACTGAGCACCCCCGAATTCCACAGACCTGAATCCACGCCATGGTCCACCTCTGTAGTAAAGAGCATAACAGAGTGATGGGCCTGACAAATGGTCACATTTCTGGAGTAGCCTCATGCCTGTGCTTGCTAATATCCAACATACTCTGACTTTTTACTTGACTCTTCCCTGTACTAGAAGTGCCCATTTAACTGAGCCCTCCCAGCTTTTCCTTTCTGTGCCTGGACTTAGACTTCTCCCTTCAGCAGGAGGACAGTGGGAGTCTGGGGAACAAAAGCCAAGGGCTCCACTGATAAGAAGGGCAGCCACCCAGACAGAAAGGTGAGGTTTGTGAGAGGAACAGAGATTTGATTCCTGTCCTTTCAAATAGATGCCCCATTCCAAAGTGGTTGTAGCAATTGGTATGAGAAGGAAGTTCTGGTCAGCCCAGCATTTTCGTGTTTTGCACGTAAACAGAGTGCAGTGCAAAGGCAGGCAGGACACCTGGGGCAAAACGGATAGATGCAAGAAAAATCAGAGATTTTCCTGATGAGAGAGAGGGAGGTTTCACCCCATAAGTGATTCAGTGCACAGCATGCATGTCCGAGTGCAAAGAGAGAAGTTGGTGAAAAATCATAGAGTAACTGGATGAATGGCAGCAAGCAGTAGCGACAGCACCTGTTAAAGCAGACACAGCCTGTTCGTGAACTGGACCTGAGGATGGAGAAAGAACCTGAGGAGTCTCTGCAGCCAGCATGCTCCTAGAGACATTATGGCTACAGAAAATGATGGTTAACTCTGAAGATCAACGCAGTTCTCAAGAAGAGGGCGGGGAATAATAAGGTCAGGACTGAGACTTTGCCCTTAGCCTTCGTGCCCTGAAGAGTCGGACAATTCTTTGTTGAGGAAATTGGAAGTTAAGAATCATATCTGTGTTTTATATATATATATATATATATATATATATATATATATATATGGTAAGTGGTTATTGATGTGCCTTTGTTAACTATTTAATAAATGTGTATGTAGTTCATTCACAGTGTTTTGATTCTTCTCAATTTCTGTTTACAAAGTCCCAGGTGCCGAAATCCATTTATGGGTTGTTATACTAGGAAAGCCTGAACTCACATGAATCAATGGTAACTGTTGGGGGCTTCCAGCAGGGGTTGCCAATAAATGAGGCATTTGAGCTAACCGGCACACCGCAGTTTGGCTGGTGTACAGGACCCCACTGAATATCAAGCAAGTGTTTATCATAAACTCAGCACCAGCCAATAGCAGAGACCACTGTAATAAGCAACTCCCCTTCTCCTGATGGAAATCATCAGAGATAGTCTAGTTCCTGAAGACACTACTCTCCACATCCTGGAGAAATGTCCCTGTGGTAAAAATTAAAATATATAAATCCAGGGCTTCCCTGGTGGCGCAGTGGTTGAGAGTCCGCCTGCCGATGCAGGGGACGCAGGTTCGTGACCCGGTCCGGGAGGATCCCACATGCCGCGGAGCGGCTGGGCCCGTGAGCCACGGCCGCTGAGCCTGCGCGTCCGGAGCCTGTGCTCTGCAACGGGAGAGGCCACAACAGTGAGAGGCCCGCGTACCGCAAAACAAAACAAAACAAAACAAAAATCCAGATATTCATAGGGGCCTTAGGGAAAGGCCAGTCCAAGAATAACCTATGAGTAGTAACACACTAAGAAAGCCCTTAACTAGTATTTTTCAATTATTATTGTGTCCACATGCAGTGCTATGACACTAGACCCTTCTCCCTTCCAACCCACCCTATATGTTACTGCTGGAGTCATTTTTCTAAGGTCGAACATTACGTCATTTCCCTGTCTGAAATTCTCCCATAGCTCCTCCCCCTGCCTGTGGAATAACACTGACCTGCTCACATAGCACACTTGTGCTCTGGCCTTATGCTCACCTTCTCGTTTCATCTCTCCCCTGCCTTCTGTAACCTGTACACTCTAGACAAACCAAACCTCTGTTGGGGAAATTGAAAAAATGAGATCTTCCAATGCCCAAATCCTCTCCACAAAGGTAGTCATGAAAGAAAACATTTTTATTATTGAATGAACATTAAAGTGGAATGGGATGAGCATCAGAGGCACCCCACTAAGTGATTGCAGAGACAGAAAGGAATCTCACCCCCCTCATGTAATCAAACAGATACAACCCATTCCATACTTGTTTTCGGGGTAAACAATAACTAGTCCTCAACTAAGAGGACTTGATGGGACCTGTGGTCATTCAGAGTTCATCCTAACTTTCTCATCCACTGGGGAGGCCACCTGTGTTGACTTTATCTGTAGGAGAAACAAACTTATCATATCTTTATCAAAGATAGTCTTGCAAATTGGAGCAAGGTGCCCAGGGAAGTTAGGCTCCTAAACTCCCACAGCAACTGAAAGATGGGGCTCTATCCCCCTTGATGTTTGCATTCAAAGAGATGGCTCCCAGATCCTTGAGGAAACATCCCGGAGTTGTGAGACTATCGAGAGGTTGATTTAGCCATTATTGAGATTTACATTCATTTGTAAGGGACAGGGAAAGAAATTTGGAAAGAAATGGGAGACATCTCCTCACTTATTTTCAACAAGGAGAATTAAGCATCTCAGTTTTAATCTGAATTTGCCCTTACACCACTCACCGTTTCCCACACGCACCCCATCGGTTCCCATATCTTTGTGCTATTTTTCTCTCTATTTGGAACATCTTCCCCTCTTCTTCCTCCTCTTCTTTGCCCTCATCATTCAAGGTATATATCAACTATCACCTCTTCCTTGGAGTCTCCTCTGACCTTACTAGATACCACTGAGATGCAGCTACTACAGATAGTTCCCAACTTTCGATTTTTTGATCTTACAATGCCAGTCAGCCACGTGGTCACGAGGGTGACCATCCAAAACACAACCATTCTGGACCCATAAGACTGTTCTGGTTTTCACCTTTAGCACAATATTAAAGAAATTACATGAGATATTCCACACTTTATTATAAAATAAGCTTTGTGTTAGATGACTTGGCCCAACTGCAGGCTAATATAAGCATTCTGAGCACGTTTACCGTAGACTAGGCTAAGCTTCAATGTTTGGTGGGTTTGGTGTATTAAGTGCATTTTCGACTTATGATATCTTCACCTTCAAATGGGTTTATGGGGGTGTAACTCCATCGTAAGTTAAGGAAGATCTGTATTTATTTAGTTCTTACCAAGTAATCTCAAATCTCAGCAGCCACCTCCCCTACAGGGCTTCTAACATTATCTATATTCCTCCTACATTAAACGGGGCCTCTCAAGGGCAATAACCCTTGCTGACCTTGCTATCATTTTTTTTTTTTTTTCTGTACGTGGGCCTCTCACTGTTGCGGCCTCTCCCGTTGCAGAGCACAGGCTCCGGACGCACAGGCTCAGCGGCCATGGCTCACGGGCCCAGCCGCTCCGCGGCATGTGGGATCTTCCCGCACCAGGGCACGAACCCCTGTCCCCTGCATCGGCAGGCGGACTCCCAACCACTGCGCCACCAGGGAAGCCCGACCTTGCTATCATTTATGATGTCTTGTACAGTGGCCACACAGTAAATGCACAATATGTTTTTGGAAAAATAATCGACTAAGAAATCGGGGCATTTTTATTATAAAGAAGAAAACCCCATTCAAATAAAAGGGATTTATGCAGTGATGCAGGGAAATTTCACAAATTCCAGTTGCAGGAAGAACAACTGGGACTCATGTTACCGGGAAGTTATCAGGTAGCTTGTTTCTCCTCTCTTTGTCTCTCTGCCTCTGTTTCTCTGTGTCTATCTGTCTGTCTCTCTCTTTTCAGTCTCCTGCTTCTCTCTGCAAACCAGCTTCCTCTGCTTACTTATCAGCACTTGGGTGATTCATCAGGGTTCCTCTCAGAATGGCAGTCTTATCCCAAGAGTCTCTATCAATGATAGCCTGCACCAGAAGGGAGGTTTGTAAAACATATATTACTGGGACCCATTCAAGAGTCTCTGAATCAGTAGCTAGGGGATGAAGTATGAGAATTTGAATTTCTAACAAGTTCTCAAATGATTCTGATAATCTGGGGATGCAATTTGAGAATGATGGATCTATTGGACCTTCAAGCTTGGTTCCCCACCAAACTGACTAAGTCATGGGGCCCCAATGCCTGATTCTCATGAGAGATCATTTGAATGATGAGTCAAATGTTTCTCCCTATAACACGCAGCTGTGGACAAAGTGTGAAGTCACATGGCATATACAAAAGGTTGCCCTTTTGAGGCTGTGGAATGGAAAACTTTTCAAAGAAGGTGGATCTCTGGTATAGTCATTCCCATAAGAATTTCCACACTGAACTGGATTCTTGGTCTCTGCAGCTCAATTCTCCATAGCCAATAGAGCCAATAAGAACATAATGACCATCTATTGGGCATCTCCAGCCAGTCATCTCAAAGTAAATCAAATCTTTACATCCAGCCCTAAAATCATAATCTTCCCTCTTAAATATGCTGCTCCTCCACCCAGTGGTCCAAGCGAGAAACCTGGGAATCACTTTTGACTCCTCCTCCCCCACCCTCTATCTTTAATCTAGCAAGTCCCATCAGTTCTATCTCCTAGTTATTTTCTCTATCCCTACTATACCTGGTTGATAGCTTGCTTCCGGTGCTGTTTTCCTCCAATCTGTTCTTCACATGACTGTCAGAATGATCTATCTAAAACACCTTCCCAACCTTAGCTCCTGAGACAGCTGTGTTGGACCTGGGGCAGCTAAAGTCTGGTCCTGTCATCTCCAGCAGCATGCAGCTGCAAGTACACCTACCTCAGAATGCCACACAAATCTCATCATGCTATGTATACCATGATGGAATATGAAGAAAGATTGGAAAGGTCTGATCTAAAACACAAGTTTCACTATATAACTCCTCTGCTTAAAACCCTTGAATGACTCTCCATAGCTCTCAGGATAAAGCATAAACACACCTTACAACAGCCTACAACATCTGGCATGACCAGTCCCTGTCTAGCTCTCCAGCCTCATCCCTTGCCACTGCCTACATTGGACTTGCCACTTCAACAGCAGGTAAATGCTTGGAGTTTCCAGCACATCCCCTACTGTTCTATGCCTGCAAACCATTGCTCATCACTTCCTTTCTGCCTGAATGTGCACCCCACCCCTTTTTTGCCTGGCTAGCATCCTTTGAGACTCTGTTTAAGTACCATATCACCCAAGAAAACTTCCACGTCTGTTTCCCACCTCCACTAGTGTACCCCTCTTTGAAACTCTCATAATACATTGAGCATACAATTATCACTGGATTCACCACACTGCATTAGAATATTGTCTGCTTCTCCCACTAGCTTGTGAGTTTCTTGAGGACACAGTCTGTGTCTTACCCATTGCTATATTTCCAGCACCTAACTTAGGGATTTTAAAAGCATAATCATACAACCCAACAACAAAAAACCAAATAACTCAATTCAAAAATGGTCAAAGGAAGGACTTGAACAGATATTTCTCCAAAGAAGATATACAAATGGCCAATAAACACATGAAAAGATGCTCCACATCATCTTAGAGAAATGCAAATCAAAACTATAATGAGCTGCCACGTCATACTCACTAAGATAGCTATAATTTTTAAAATGGAAAATAACTAGTGTTGCTGAGGATGTAGAGAAATTGGAACCCTTCTGCTTTGCTGGTAGCCATGTGAAATGGTATAGCCATTTTGGAAAACAGTTCATCAGTTTCTCAAAAATTTAAACATAGAATTACCATATGAATTAGCAGTATATACCACACCTGGGTATATACCCAAAAGACTTGAAAGCAGGGACTCAGATACTTGTACACCAGTGTTCCTAGCAGCATTATTCACAATAGCTAAAAGGTGAAAATAATCCAATTATCCATCAACAGATGAATGGATAAATAAAATGTGGTACATATGTACAATGGAATACATTCAGCCATTAAAAGGAACGAAATTCTGACACATGCTACAACATGTATGAACCTTGAGAACATTATGCTAAGTGAAATAAGCCAGACACAAAAGGCAAACATTGGATGATTCCACTTACATTAGGTCTTAGATTAGGAAAATGTATAGAGACAAAAGGTAAAATAGGGGTTACCAGGGGGTAGGGGGAGCGGGGAATGGCGAGTTATTGTTTAGTGGGTAAAGGATTTCTATTAGGGATGATGGAAAATTTCTGGATCTGGATGGTGGTGATGATTGCACAACACTGTGAATGTAGTGCACTGAACTGTACACTTAAAGTTGTTAAAATTTTACACTATAAACATATGTAACCACACTTTTTAAAAAGTAGTATCCTATGTTGAATGAAAGATCATAGAATGGCCCTTTGTCCTCTCTGATAGCTTTAGAGTTGAGATTTATCACTGATCGCTTAGGAGCATGTCATACAATTAAACTTTTTATTTTTTTCAATTAACCTTTTTTGTGTGTGATACTTCTCCTATGTGGAATAAAAAGAAACTGCTCAGACTTGGATTCTGTTGCAAAGACCTTATAGACTAAGAGAGGAGAAAATAGAGTCAAGTCTCGTTTTGCAGCAAGTAATGAAAATTTAGTCAAATCAGTATAGCAGCTATGAAAATACTCTACAAAATGGGTATAAGGAATTTCCCTATTTCTCCAATTTAAATTTAATCTTCTCTGAGTCCCCACCTGATGGACTGGTAAAGAATTAAAAACTCCCCCACCACTGCCCCCTACCCCAGATGCTCATTCAAGGACCTTGAGTGTTTTGCAGAGCCATAAACATTCAGAGAGAGGTATTCTGGTCTTATGTCCACACTAGTTGCCACAAATATGCTCTTTATCCAAGCTTTCATGTTTCTTTAAAAGTAAATGACTTGACTGAAAGCAGGGACTCAGATATTTGTACACCCATGTACATAGCAGTACTATTCACAATAGCCAAAATGTGGAAGCAACACATGTCCATCAATGGATGAATGGATAAATAAAATGTGGCATATACATACAATGGAATATAATTCAACCTTAGAAAGGAAGGAAATACTGATACATGCAACAACATGGATGAATTTTGAGGCCATTATGCTAAGTGAAATAAGCTAGTCACAAAAGGACAAATACTACTTATATGAGGTACCTAGAGAGATCGAAAATAGAATGGTGACTGCCAGGGACTGGGGAGTTATTGTTTAATGGGTACAGAGTTTCAGGTTTGAAAGATGAAAAAAGTTCTGGAAGTGAATGCTGGTGATGGTTTCACGATAACATGAACGAACTTAAATGCCACTGAACTGTACACTTAAAAATGGTTAAGATAGTAAATTTTTTCCAGCTTTATTGAGATATAGTTGTATAACTTGTGTAAGTTTAAAGTGTACAATGTGATGATTTGATACACATATATATAGCTAGGTGTTTACCAAAATAAGGTTAATTAACACATCCTTCACCGCACATAATTGCCGTTTTGTTGTTGTTGTCATGGTGAGAACATGAAAGCTCTACTATCATAGCAACTTTCAAGCATACAATATAGTATTAACTACAGTCACTATGTTGTACTTTATGATCCCAGAACTTATTCTTCTTATAACCGGAAGTTTGTACCCTTTGACCAACATCTCCCCATTTTCCCCACCCCTCAGCCCCTGGCAACCACCATTCTACTCTCTGCTTCTATGAGTTCAATGTACTCAGATTCCATATATATGTGAGATCATACAGTGTCTTCTTCTGTCTAGCTTATTTCACTTAGCATAATGCCCTCGAGGTCCATCCATGTTGTTGCAAATGGCAGGATTTCCTTCTTTTTTATGGCTGAATAATATTTCATTATATATGTATACATATATATATATATATATATCACCTTTTCTTTATTCATCTTAAGATGGCAAATTTTATGTTATGTATATTTTTCCACAATTAAAAAAAAAAGCACATGAATCCACTGCTACTTCTATTCTAAGCTTGGACATAAGAATCCCACTTGCAAGACTGGGAGCCACAGTTCTTAGGATCTGCCTCCCTCATTGTACCACCCAGTCATTTCCTTCCGAGGTTCTGCCATATCCCCCAGAGCACTGAGAGGGTACAGAGTGCACAACAAAATAGCAATAGCTTCCTAATTGAATACCCTTCCTCCTGTTTGGTCTTCTAGGTCTCCCAGGAAGTTTTCCAAACCTTCCTCCCATTTTGCCTTCTCTGTCTTTTGCATCTCCAAGCCTTCACCTCTATTCTTTCTCCCTTTAGGACTATCCAGAATAGTTCTTTACACAAGGCAATGCTTAAAAACAAGCAGCATCAACAAACAGGATGGGAGTTGGCTTCTCACGTGTGGCTTAAAAGCAGATCAGAAGAGCCACTATGGAGAACAGTATGGAGGTTCCTTTAAAAACTAAAAATAGAACTACCATACGACCCAGCAATCACACTACTGGGCATATACCCTGAGAAAACCATAATTCAAAAAGAGTCATGTATCACAATGTTCATTGCAGCTCTATTTACAATAGCCAGGACATGGAAGCAGCCTAAATTTCTGTCGACAGGTGAATGGATAAAGAAGATGTGGCATATATATACAATGGAATATTACTCAGCCATAAAAAGGAATGAAACTGAGTTATTTGTAGTGAGGTGGATGGACCTAGAGACTGTCACACAGAGTGAAATAAGTCAGAAAGAGAAAAACAAATACCGTATGCTAACACATATATATGGAATCTAAAAAAAAAAAATGGTCATGAAGAACCTAGGGGCAAGATGGGAATAAAGATGCAGACCTACTAGAGAATGGACTTGAGAATACGGAGAGGGGGAAGGGTAAGCTGGGACAAAGTGAGAGTGGCATGGACATATACACTACCAAAAGTAAAATAGACAGCTAGTGGGAAGCAGCTGCATAGCACAGGGAGATCAGCTCGATGCGCTGTGACCACCTAGAGGGTGGGATAGGGAGGGTGGGAGGGAGGGAGATGCAAGAGGGAAGAGATATGGGGATATATGTATGTATATGTATAGCTGATTCACTTTGTTATACAGCAGAAACTAAAGCAATTGTACTCCATTGTAAAGCAATTATACTTCAATAAAGATGTTTTTTTTTAAAAAAAAAAAAGCAGATCAGACAAGGAAGAATAAATATGGAAGGGAAAAATACCAATAGCCCTGAGAAAAAACCACAAGCTACTATCAGTAAATGATTCTTAGCATAAGTATAATGGGGGCAGGGGTGCATTACGAGGATATGGGTGTCTATTTGTCAGAGTTCTTCTGATTATAAACGATTGAATTCAAAATAAACTGGTTTAAAAAAGGAGGGCATGTATTAGGTCATATAGTTGAAAGGTCCATGGATGGTTTAGTTTCAGGCACAGCTGTATGCTGGTGCTCAAGCTCTGTGTTTATCACTGGAAGGTCCACACTTAGATCTCACTAGATTAGCAATCCAGAAGAAGAGAGTGCATTGTTCCCAATAGTTCCACTGTAATTCCAAGGGCTGGTTCACTGGCCTAGTTTTGGGCACATGATTATACCAGCTTAGATCACATGCCCATTCTTGAAGCCAGGTTAGAGTTTATGCACCTACTCTTTGAACCAGGGAATGGGACAGGGAATGGGACATCTCTGCTCAAACCTGTGGATTGAAAGAGAGAGAGCTGGTTCCTTAGAGGGAAAACAGGATGAACTAAATAAAACCTCCCATTTGGAAATGGAAAAAAATTGATACAATATACAAAGATTACTTAAACAATATCATATCCATTTATGTACCATATACATGAATAGTAAGAGCTCCTTGACTTGGCAATAGAGTGAGTTCTTGTTCAAACCAGCTGGATATCTCAGATTCTGTTCTCTGAGAGTATCTCCCTTGTCCATTTTCCTACTTGGCTACTCCTGAAAGGGGCATTGGGAAGGTTTATCCTTCTGGGGACTGTACCATTTCAGCAACTCACTTCCTGTAGATGCGAGTTCAGTGACTTGGGGATTGCCTTAGGGGTTGAAAAATCATAGGCCTTTGGGTATTTTGTTTGTTTGTTTTGGCCAGGCTTTGCTTTTGTCTGGCAATGTACTTCCTTAAAATTAGTAGATATATCACTTAGTATTAAATTTAGTTTCCTATAAGATAACAACCCAAAGAATAGTGTCCTACTCAAGATTAAAGTTTCTTTCCTTCATAAGTCTGGAGGTAAATCATCCAGAGCTGGTATGAAGTACACAACTTCCTTTTGGCTCTCTGTTCCACTATCCCTAGGGTATGGCTGTCATCTTCATGGCCCAAGATGGCTGAGAGAACTCCAGCTATCATATCCACATTCCAGGCAGTAGGATGGGGAAATGTGAAGAAGGGAAAGCCTCCTCCCTTCTAAGCAGATTTCTCAGAAGGCCCACAAAACACTATTGCCTATGTCTCATTAACGAGAACTTAAATGCATGGCCTTGTCTAAGTAAGAGAGGTAGGGAAATGTTGTCTAGTTTTTCATTCCAAATGGCAATATGCCCAGATAAGAACCGGGAATCTGTTACTAAAGAAGGAGAAAATAGATGTTGGGGTAGGCAATTAAAATTCTACCTTCTACCACAATAGATTTGATTTAAATTCTCTTCCATGGGGTGGTAGTCAAAGGAAGAGTTGTCGTCAACTCACGTCCTTGAATCTTCACACTAGCCTAGAAATTTCTGTCTTAAGTTTAGCAACAGGCCCTAGGACTCTGCCGAGGTCCCCTAGTCCCTCAATTACCTTAGGGTAGCAGAGGCACAGCTAATCTTCCCCTTTATTTTAAGAGGCATCTGAGGTATTGGCTCTCCTTTTGATAAAAGTAGGTGCTTGGGGGATACCAGGGGGATCTGAATTTTTCCAGGCCCTATTATTATGCTCCACTGTGTTTTCTTTTCTTTTTTTTTTTTTAAAGTATCTCTTTTTTATCTACTCATCTCTGCACTTGGATTTCCCTAGGCCTAAAATAACCTTGGTTGATGAGACATCATTCATATCTGGGTCATTGTCAACAGAGTTTTCCCTTTGGTCTGGCAGAGGATTTTTTAACAGAACCTGCTTGAGAAAGGCCTAGACCACTAATTGTATCCTCTGCTGTGCCTGCCATTCTTTGCCACTGATTGTGCCAGCTTCAGTTTTGAGATACAGGAGCCTGTGGTTTTTACAATCCTGTAAGGCTCCAAATTATGGGACAATCAGTCAATTTAAACTACAGTCTATAGGCAGAAAGTACTTATCTTAGAAATACTGTATCTCTTTTTATATCTACTTGCAGACCTCCTCAGGTCTAGTTTGAGTTAATTCCTCTCCTGTAGAACTTTGGTGAAAGCAACAGAAGGTAAGTAGTAAATGCCAACATCTTGATTTTTTTCCCTCTAATTTCTCCTAACACTACAGCCATCCCTCTTTGCACCTCTACTTCATTCTCGTTTGTTCAGAAAAACTTTCTTTGTTTCTCTGAGCTTTCTGCTGGTCCTAGCAATGCTTGGGTTAACATATCTTCAGTTTAATCAAAAGCACTAAGACTCACCAGAATCCCTGAGTTTCAAATTCCCTAGGGAGAGAATTTTACTGATTCAATTTGGTCAGTTGTCCACCCCTCATCAAATGAGCTACGATCAGGGGCCAAGGATCATGTACTATGAATATGGCAGACAGAACTCTCCCTTGCTGTTTTGTACTATTATTTCCAAGGAAGAGATTTGGTTGTCTGAGCAGACAACTGAAAAGGTGCCTACTACAGAAATAATCATAAATAACTGTGCTATAATATATATACCACAAGAAAGTTGAGAATTAGATGTCATAGCAGTGCAAAGGAAGAAGACATTTCTTACAGTGAAGAAGCTTCATGGAAGTGATGATGCAGGCCGATTGGAATGATTCATCTGTAAGCCAAGATAGGCCAAGGATTACCAGCAAAGAGCAGAAGCTAGAGGGGACAAAGAAGAATTATCCCCTAGAGGTTTTGGAGAAAGCATGGCCCTGATGATACCTTGATTTTATACTTCCAGCTTCCAGAACTGTGAGAGAATAAATTTCTGTTGTGTTAAGCTACCCAGTTTGTGGTACCTTGTTACAGCAGTCCTAGGAAACTAATATATACTCTAAAGTGACAGATGCCATGTGCCCCAAAGCCTGACCTTAACTCTGAAGGAAACCTTCATCAATGAGTCCACCATTACAAACAATGACTTCAAGTGGGGAGATCCTTGATGCTACCCACTCCACCCCTCTGACCTCTCATTCCCTTTAAGGATCTTTTCTTTGTAATTTATTTCTTAGCACAAAATTATATATCATTTAGTCTTTCTAATATGACAAAAAAGACCCTATAAAAAACTAAATTACTTTTGGTAATAATGGTTTATTGTGTAATTGGTTTCGATGTACTCCTCAGATTTGAGTATACAGAAACTATTATATTTCTTTATTCTCTTTAAATCAAATTTATTTCAACTCCACATCTCTGCACTTCCAGAATTGCAAAAAATTAAATTCCAGTCACTTCCTGGAGCTCTCTTCCCTCTTGAGGATCAGGAGATTTGCATTGCAAGTGTCAAACAGGAAGAGTATCTCTAATCCTCAGGCCATCATGTTTTTTAGTCCAAGTCTGCATGGTACTGGAAAAGCAAGCAGTTACACTTCTCCCATGCCTAGGTGAAAGCCATAGTACCTAGAGTCTAGTTAGCCTCCTAAGGTTGACCACAGATACATCACCCGCAGGGGTTCTGCCAGGAAGGGGCCCCAGATCCTTACTACTTCCAAACTAGCAGCCGTCAGTTCTTCCCAAGGCTTGGAGAAATCACAGTCCTTCTGCCTACTCTAAAGTCAACTACTTCCTTCCTCTCCTTTGAGCACAATCCTTACAATAGGCTCAGGATTCCAGGTAAACAAAAGCTAGGAAGACAGACTTTAGGCCCTGAACCCCAACCCACTCTCTCCCCAGGAAAGAGAGAACAAAGGACCTGGAGTCCTCTTTAGAATACAGGAAAGGGAAAATAGGGGGAAAAGAAACACAGCACCTCAACAAGTTATTTTGCCTCACTTAAGAAACAGGATAAAATAATACTAAGAGCTTTTGTCTTTTTGAGCATTTACTATGTGCCAGCCATTGTTCTAAGCGTTAACATGTACAAACTTGTTGCAGCCTCACAATTCAGTCTGGCAGATACCGTTATTATACCAGTTTTCCAGATGGAGAAATTAAGGTACAGAGAATTGATGGCACTTACATAAGATCACATAGCTATCTATTGGCAGGCTAGTCTTCAAACACAGGCAGTTTGGCTCCTGAGTCTGCACCCCACCTTTAGGCTTTACTGCTTCTCAATGGAACTTATCATCTTATCCACAAAGGTATTTTAGATCCCAGTAATCCCTAGACTTGGATGATTATCAGCTTTCATTCAGAACCTTAGAGACTCCTTCTTCTTCTCTACCTCCTCTACATCTATAGGACCTGTAAGACCAGGTTTCTCAATAAGCCACAAAAGGACTGATAGTCTTCACATCTATTCTATAGATGTTAGCCCTTGTTACCAGTACATTTTAATATAGGACACTATTATAAGGCAGTGTTTCAAGCCAAACAGTCTTAGATAAAGTTATCCTTAATTATGTGCAAATCTCTTGTTCAACATATCATGGCTGGAGCTAACTCTATTCCTAGGGTTAGCTGCTCTCAATGTATATGGCATAGGCTCTTGCAACTTTATGCAGGAAGAATCCTGGGGCTGATTTCTTTCAGAAAGTGGCTGGGGGAGTGCTAGTCACTAGGACTGTCAAAGACTACAGCCCAGGATCATGGTAAATAATGAACACTTAATAGCTTTGGCTGGGAGGACATGATTGCATGGACATTTAGGACATGCAACCTAAATGTCCATTGACAGAGGAATGGATAAAGAAGATGTGGTACATATATACAATGGACTATTACTCAGACATAAAAAAGAATGAAATAATGCCATTTGCAGCAATGTGGACCTAGAGATTGTCATACTGAGTGAAGTAAGTCAGACAGAGAAAGACAAATATCATGTGATATCACTTATATGTGGAATCTAAAAAAAATGATACAAATGAACCTATTTACAAAACAGAAATAGAGTCATAGATGTAGAAAACAAACTTATGGTTACCTGGGGTTGGGGCAGGGAGAGATATATTGGGAGACTGGGACTGACATATGTACACTACTATATATAAAATAGATAACTAATAGGGACTTACTGTATAGCACAGGGACCTCTTCTCAATACTCTGTAATGACCTATATGGGAAAAGAATCTAAAAAAGAGTGGATATATGTATAACTAATTCACTTTGCTGTACATCTGAAACTAACACAACATTGTGAATCAACTATACTCCAATAAATTTTTTTTGAAAATAGCTTTGGCTGGAGCTTAGGAAGTGTTCTAGTATCAGGTCAGGCTACATAGCGGGTCAGGCCCTCCCTTCCACACATCTTACAGTGGTAAGATGCTGTCTTTTTCAGAAAGAACTCCCAACTTAATAATATGTTCTGTTGGTGAACAAATGCCTCCTTGCCACTATTTCTCCTTCAAATGATGATTATGGCCTCAAGTAAGAGTTCTTATAACCATTAAATCAATAATTAAAAATACTAAAGACGAATATAAAAGATGTCTCTGAATATACCCTGGTACCAGCCAGAAGGATTCTAGGTTAGGAAGGCAGAACTTTTGCCTGAAGATATGAAGACATGATGAGACATGATCAACACATTCATAGCTTTTCCGGTGAATGAGTGTGATGTACCCAAATGGGCTCCTCAGAGCTGTTAGGTGCAGGACTTGAGTAAGCAAGAAATATAAGCTGAGATTATATCATATATATATTATAATATATATTATATTTATATTAAATTTTTAATACTCATTTATTATATTTATATTATCAATATCATTAATATACGTATGATATATAATATATTATAATACATTGTATCATGATATATATTATATATTATAATACATTGTATTATATTATATATAACTATATATAATATCTTTTATTCTGCTTTCTTATCATTGCTCAATGATAACAGTGACATGTTAGATCTGGAATCAGAATCAAAGACAGGACAAGGTCAGAGAAGCCGATATAATGAATGTTAAACTCATGAAATGGAGCCTAAGGAAAAAACTTGCTATGTTCATTAGACAAGGAATCCAGGCAAAAAACGTAATCACAAGTGGTTAGTCCATGTTCCCATCCCTTTGCTGTTCTTTAAGATAGGAATTATAGAGATTTAAAGTATATTTAGTGATACTTTTCATCTTCCTGCTTGGAACCTTTATTAAGATCGGATCATAAAGCTCATCAGATCAGTAGAAGATTTTTCAAGACATGCGTCAGTGAAACTCCTCCTACATGTGATTATGTAAACTATAATGGTTGTCAGGGTGAATCAGTCTGCAAATGCCTGGGCTGGACAATCAGTCCTTCCTCTTTCTATTCTTCATATTTACCATGCTAACTCTTCTTTTGCTGCTTTCATCCCTGCTAGCCTCTCCCCAACTTTTCACTTTTTTATCTTTCAAAATCTGAATCATATATTGCCTTCAGGACTCAGGTTATCGCCCAGTGATAATCATGACATGCTAAATCTGGAGATAACCTTAGAGCTCTCCAAAGCTCACTCACTTGTTTTATGAATGAGAAAACTGAATCCCCGAGAAGAGACATGGCCTACCTGCTTGTCTGGAAACCTAGGTCACCTGATTTCCAACTTGGTATACTTCTTACCCCTGCACACCAGTTCCAGTTGGGTTGGTCATATCCCTTTGACCACCTTCATTTAGAAACATCTGAGAAATAGATAAGGAGTCAGAGACGAAAAAATCAGCTTTATTGTTGCTAAGGCTTGATTGGAGAATGTGGCCTGGATCTGTGGCCACAAATGGGATTCTAATGGCTGTCACTTTGCCCCTCTCCCACATCAAACTGGACTGACTTGCTACCAAGACAAAGAACAAAGAAGCCTAGTCTCAGTGCATTTACCACATTGCTCATGCCATTTGCAGCCACGTGGACCTAGAGATTGTCACACTGGGGGAAGGCAGGTCTGAACTAACCAAATTCAATCGTTTTTCCCAATTTCACCAAACATGTAAGTCATTCCTCTTGGATAGAAACAGTGAGTGAGAGGTAGGAAAAAAGAGCATAAGCTCTATTCAATATTGATGAAGGGGTGAAAGTCCCTCTTTTTATAGACCAAGTTTGGAAGGAAGACACAAGGAAGAAAAATGCTCCCTCTAACAATCTTCTATTCCCAAAGAGTCTGTAAGTGACTCAAATCTGGGGCTATGTTTTGTCAAGACACTGTAAATAAACAACTGCTATTTATAACTGCCCAACATCTTATTCCCCCTCTTTAAGTAACAAAATCCTGATTTTCCTCTGGGAAACCCCAACTCCTCTTAACTCAATCAATAGAGTTGTAGCAGAGTTCAAACCCCTACCCCATACCCCACCCAGTTCCAGAGGGGGATATATGACCCAGGACAGACCAAACAGGCACTGTATCAGATTTAGAGATGGAGAGGTGACACAAGTCGTGACAAAATGAGCCACACGTGGGACTTCGATAGAATTATTAGGAAATAAATGTCACTCTGTTTCTGCTGGGTTTGTTAAGCCTGGAGGTGCAGACAACCATCTTTGTCATCATGTGGAAAGAGTCTGCCTGATAATGATGTAAGCATAAGGAAAGGCAGAGCTGAGATGTGGGCAATGCAAGATGGAGAAACATGGGGAACACCTGGATGATATCATTGAGCCCCCAAACCCAGTTTTTCTTTAAGCCAGATTGACTCCAAGAATTTTTTTAACTGTGTGAACAAATGAAAAAACTTTCTCCACATAATTTTTTAAACACCTAGAGTAGGACTTCTATCATAAACAAAAGACTACTGATGAAAATACCTTCTTTACTGACAACTCTAGAGCCATTCCTCTCACTTCTGTGGTTTTCTGATCCACACTGTTTTTGCCTATCTCAAAATCCACTAACTCAGCATTGGAATGACACAAATCATTCCTTTCTTTTTACTCCCATGCTGATTATTTTCAAGGCATGCATTGTCCCCTTCCCAGTTAGCCTGTAAATATTCGGATACCAGAAGTAATGTTTTATTCTTCTTTTTTACTTTTCTTTTTTTCTCTTTATTTCCAAATTTATTGAGACATAGTTGACATATGTAAGTTTAAGGTGTATGATTTGATGATTTGATATATGTATATGTTGCAAAATGATTACCATAAAAAGGTTAGCTAACGTTTTCATCTCTGTTTCTATGAATTCACTTTCTTTTAGATTCCACATATAAGTGAGACCATACAGTATTTGTCTAGACAAAATGGAAAGGCAACCTATGGAATTGGAGAAAGTATTTGCAAGTCTATATGTAAAATAGAGAGAAACTAGGATTTACTATATAGCACAGTAAGCTATATTCAATATCTTGTAATAACCTATAATGTAAGATAATTTTTTTAATGAGTATAAAGTTTCAGTTTTGGAAGATGAAAAACTTCTGGAGATTGGTTGCACAACAGTGTGAATGTACTTAACGCTACCGCATTGTACACATAACAGTGGTTAAGATAGTACGTTTTATGTTATGTGTATTTGATCACAATTAAGAAAAAAAGAGATAAATATTTTTAGAGCTGTAAATGACTGATGTACACGGAAGAACTATGACCATGTAAGAAATACTGAAGAAGGGTTAGAGAAAAAATAAACTGCAGGATGATCAAACAATATTAATGAAAATGGAGAATATAAACAGACCAATCACAAGCACTGAAATTGAGACTGTGATTAAAAATCTTCCAACAAACAAAAGCCCAGGACCAGATGGCTTCACAGGAGAATTCTATCAAACATTTAGAGAAGAGCTAACACCTATCCTTCTCAAACTCTTCCAAAATATAGCAGAGGGAGGAACACTCCCAAATTCATTCTGTGAGACCACCATCACCCTGAAACCAAAACCAGACAAAGATGTTACGAAGAAAGAAAACTACAGGCCAATATCACTGATGAACATAGATGCAGAAGTCCTCAACAAAATACTACCAAACAGAATCCAACAGCACATTAAAAGGATCATACACTATGATGAAGTGGGGTTTATCCCACGAATGCAAGGATTCTTCAATATACACAAATCAATCAAGGTGATACACCATATTAACAAATTGAAGGATAAAAACAATATGATCATCTCAATAGATGCAGAAAAAGCTTCTGACAAAATTCACATGCATTTATGATAAAAACCCTGAAGAAAGTAGGCATAGAGGGAACTTACCTCAACATAATAAAGGCCATATATGACAAACCCACAGCCAACATCATTCTCCATGGTGAAAAACTGAAACCACTGCCTCTGAAATCAGGAACAAGAGAAAGATGTCCACTCTCACCGCTATTATTCAACATAGTTTTGGAAGTTTTAGCCACAGCAATCAGAGAAGAACAAGAAATAAAAGGAATCCAAATCGGAAAAGAAGAAGTAAAGCTGTCACTGTTTGCAGATGACATGATACTATACATAGAGAATCCTAAAGATGCTACCAGAAAACTACTAGAGCTAATCAATGAATCTGGTAAAGTAGCAGGATACAAAATTAATGCACAGAAATCTCTTGCATTCCTATACACTAATGATGAAAAATCTGAAAGAGAAATTAAGGAAACACTCCCATTTACCATTGCAAAAAAAAAAAGAATAAAATACCTAGGAATAAACCTACCTAAGGAGACAAAAAAACTGTATGCAGAAAACTATAAGACACTGATGAAAGAAATTAAAGATGTTACAAACAGATGGAGTGATATACCATGTTCCTGGATTGGAAGAATCAACATTGTGAAAATGACTAATCTACCCAAAGCAATCTACAGATTCTATGCAAACCTTATCAAACTACCAATGGCATTTTTCACAGAACTAGAACAAAAAATTTCACAATTTGTATGGAAACACAAAAGTCCCCCAATAGCCAAAGCAATCTTGAGAAAGAAAAACGGAGCTGGAGGAATCAGGCTCCCAGACTTCAGACTAAACTACAAAGCTACAGTAATTAAGACAGTACGGCACTGAAACAAAAAAAGAAATATATATCAATGGAACAGGATAGACAGCCCAGAGATAAACCCACACATGTATGGTCACCTTATTTTTGATAAAGGAGGCAAGAATATACAATGGAGAAAAGACAGCCTCTTCAATAAGTGGTGCTGGGAAAGCTGGACAGCTACATGTAAAAGAATGAAATTAGAACACTTCCTAACACCATACATAAAAATAAACTCAAAATAGCTTAAAGACCTAAATGTAAGGCCAGACACTATCAAACTCTTAGAGGAAAACATAGCCAGAACACTCTATGACATAAATCACAGCAAGATCCTTTTTGACCCACGTCTTAGAGAAATGGAAGTAAAAACAAAAATAAACAAATGGGACCTAATGAGACTTAAAAGCTTTTGCACAGCAAAGGAAACCATAAACAAGCCAAAAAGACAGTTCTTAGAATGGAAGAAAATGTTTGCAAATGAAGCAATTGACTAAGGATTAATCTCAAAAATCTACAAGCAGCTCATGCAGCTCAATATCAAAAAAACAAACAATCCAATCCAAAAATGGGCAGAAGACCTAAATAGACATTTCTCCAAAGAAGATATATAGGTTGCTAAGAAACACATGAAACGATGCTCAACATCACTAATCATTAGAGAAATGCAAATCAAAACTACACTGAGGTATCACCTCACACCAGTCAGAATGGCCATAATCAAAATATCTATAAACAATAAATGCTGGAGAGGGTGTGGAGAAAAGGGAACCCTCTTGCACTGTTGGTGGGAATGTAAATTGATACAGTCACTAAGTAGAACAGTAAGGAGGTTCCTTAAAAAACTAAAAATAGAGCTACCATACGACACAGCAATCCCACTACTGGGCATATACCTTGATAAATCCATAATTCAAAAAGGGTTATGTACCACAATGTTCATTGTAGCTCTATTTACCATAGTCAGGACATGGAAGCAACCTAAGTGTCCATCGACAGATGAATGGATAAAGATGTGGCACACATATACAGTGGAATACTACTCAGCCATAAAAAGAAATGAAATTGAGTTATTTGTAGTGAGGTGGATGTACCTAGAGTCTGTCATACAGAGTGAAGTAAGGCAGAAAGAGAAAAATAAATACCATACGCTAACACATATATGTGGAATCTAAAGAAAAAAAAAGCAAATGGTTATGAAGAACCTAGGGGCAGAACAGGAATAAAGACGCAGGTGTAGAGAATGGACTTGAGGACACTGGGATGGGGAAGGGTAAGCTGGGACGAAGTGAGAGAGTGGCATGGACTTATATATACTACCAAATGTAAAATAGATAGCTAGTGGGAAGCAGCCCCATAGCACAGGGAGATCAGCCTGGTGCTTTGTGATCACCTAGAGGGGTGGGATAGGGAGGGTGGAAGGGAGACGCAAGGAGGAGATATGGGGATATATGTATACATACAGCTGATTCACTTTGTGGTACAGCAGAAACTAAGACACCATTGTAAAGCAATTATACTCCAGTAAAGATGTTAAAAGAAAAAATAAACTATACCTACATATAATAGTCAATAAAAGAAAAAAAAAACAAGAAAGAAAAACAGAATGTCTGGCATATTTCTAAATGGTTTCTTTTTCCTCTCCCCTTGCCAGAAGAACAAGGGAATTGCTGACCTGACACAAACAGACTGCCAGATATTTGTTCAGGGAAGATAGTTTTATTTGGGATCAGCAGAGACTTGCAATTCAGAAGTCTGCGACCACAGCAAGCTAAGTCCTGCATGGCAAGGGAAGGAGAACTCTTTTACAGAGAGGAAAAGGAAGTTGGGAGGGTTATAATAAACAAAGAGTCCATGTGTTTTCATTGGCTGAGTCTTTGCCAGGAAAGAATAGGAGTCTTTCTTCTTCCTGTTGGGCTCTGCCATCTTCACAGGGCACAGGAGCTCCCCCTTCTGGTCCCCTAACTCTATTTAATTGAGGTTTTTGTTTATTAATTTTTTATAGAATTTTTCTCCAACATTTACTGTGAGAACCTGGTTGAGTTCCTGGATGTAAAACTCACAAAAGCACGGGGTCCTCTCTATGACTGGGCCCCCTTGGAGTTTTTAATTTTCGGTCTTGTCTACACTGAACCTCGAGCAATTTGTCAATTACAGTTTGGGTTTTCCTACCTTGGCACCGCCGCGGCAGTTTTCACTTGTGAGTCAGCTCTAGTGAGCCATGACTCCCTGTATTTGCCTGTCTGCCTCTCCAGTCATGGGGGCAGCGGTTTGTCCTGTGTCCTCGCCTCTCTATTACGTATCTAAGAAAAGTTGTTGATTTTTCAGTCTGTTCAGCTTTTTACCTGTTGTTAAGATGTAGTGGTGACTTTCAAGTTCCTTACTTGGGAAACCAGAAACCAAGTTTAGCACTGATTTATTTGCTTTTAATGTTGAGTTGTAAGAATTTTTTATATATTCTAGATACAAGTCTTATCAGATATATAATTTGCAAATATTTTCTCCCATTGTGTGAGTTAACTTTTACTTCATTAATAGCATCATTTGAAGCAGAAATGTTTTTAATTTGATGAATTCCAGTTTCACTATTTCTTTCTGTTGACATTGTACTTTTGGTGTTTTCTCTAAGAATCTATTGCCTAACCCATGGTCACAAAGATTTATCTCTATGTTGTCATTGAAGAGTTTTATAGTTTTAGCTCATACATTTAGGTCATTGATCTCTCCTTTTACTCTTTGTGCCTTTGAATTTAATGTGTGTGTTTTTTAGAGAGCATATAGTGGATCATTTTCTAAAAATCCATTCTGCTAATATCTACCTTTTCTTTGGAGTGCTTAATCTATTTACATTTAATATAATTACTGATAAGGTGGGACTGTGTGTCTGCCATTTTGCTATTTGTTTTCTATATTTTGTTTGTTTCTCTCTTCCTCCACTGCTGAATTTTCAAGGCTATATACATATGCAAGCAAGTTTAGAATTACTATATATTTCTGGTGAATTTAGCCTTTATTCTGTGGTGACCATCTCTAGCCTTAATAATGCTTTTTGTCTTAGTCTTTTTTATCTTTTAGTAATATTGCTATCCTAGTTTTCTTTTTTAAATAAATAAATAAATACATTTATTTATTTATTTAGGCTGCTTTGGGTCTTCGTTGCTGTGCACGGGCTTTCTCTAGTTGTGGCAAGCAGGGGCTACTCTTTGTTGCGGTGCACGGGCTTCTCACTGCGGTGGCTTCTCTTGTTGCAGAGCATGGGCTCTAGGCCTGTAGGCTTCAGTATTTGTGGTGCTCAGGCTCAGTAGTCGTGGCTCACGGGCTCTAGAGCGCAGGCTCAGTAGTTGTGGTGCACGGGCTTAGTTGCTCTGCGGCATGTGGGATCTTCCTGGACCAGGGCTCAAACCCACGTCCCCTGCATTGGCAGGCAGATTCTTAACCACTGCACCACCAGGGAAGCCCCTATCCTAGCTTTCTTTATTCTACTCTTTTGCCTCGTACATCTTTTTCCCCCTCTGGTATATCTTTTGATAATTTATTATTTCAACCCTTCTTAGAAATGTTTATTTAATGAGATTATATATATTTGGATTTGTCTCTACCATCTTACTGTTTCATTTCTATTCAAACTTCTTTTTCTATTCTTCTAATTCTTTCTCTCTCTCTCTCTTTCTCTCTTATGATTGTTATGGTAAAATTATTGTATTTTATTCTTTTTCACATTCCACTCCCTTTTCCTGTAACAGTTTGAATTTATATATCAAGTACTATTTTTTTCTTTTTCTTTTTTTTTTTTTGGCCATGCTGCACGGCATGCGGGATCTTAGCTCCCTGGCAGGGGATCGAACCCGTTCTTCCTGCAGTGGAAGTGTGGAGTCTTAACCACTGGACGGCCAGGAAAGTCCCTCAAGTAATATTCTTTAAGTCGTTATCAGTACAGTTTTCTTTCATAACACAGCCTAAAGTTGAAAATAATACCTTAATCTCCCTCCTCCACAAAAAACATGGATGTTAGTATATTTTAACTCCAAGCAATGCTCCTCCCATGCCTGCCAACAACAGGCCGTTTGGTCCAATATTTTGTTTTGTCCTTTTTTTTAGACCAATAAATTAGACATGATTAATATTTTATACATAAAATGTTTACTTATATTGACATACATGCTTACTGTCTAATCTGTTCAACATTCCTTCCTTTTACAGAAACAAAAACAATAAAATGCACACACTTTAGTATGTAGTTCAATGAGTTTTGACAAATATGTACACACATTTTTGGAGATGCAGCCAGGCAGCACATCCGCCACCCTACCCCCTGCCACTGGCTGTAGGGAGCACAGTCAGTAGACAGCGGGCCATGTGGAGGAGAGCTGGGAACTCTGGTAATCTGGAAAGTGCATACTCCCTTCTCAGTGGAGAAGGTGCTACTTTAGTCAGTTGCTGATTAGGGCCCAGTGTTGTCAGTTCTTTGGATTTTTCCATGAGATGCTGGAAATACAGAAATTATGAAAAATATTCTTACTTGTCTTTTTTTTTTTTTTTTTTTTTTTTTGGCAGTACACGGGCCTCTCACTGTTGTGGCCTCTTCCTGTTGTGGAGCACAGGCTCCGGACGCGCAGGCTCAGCGGCCATGGCTCACGGGCCCAGCCGCTCCGCGGCATGTGGGATCTTCCCGGACCGGGGGCACGAACCCGCATCCCCTGCATCGGCAGACGGACTCCCAACCACTGCACCACCAGGGAAGCCCATGACTTGTAATTCTTGGCAATGGATTCAGATGCCTTAAAACACTGGGCAGGCCAACACAAAATATTTCTACAGACATTATCTTCCCCTTCAAATCACTATTTTTCTACTTTTGCCATAGATAATGGTAGTCTGTGTATTAGATTGAGGTTGGGTTCCCTCAACTTCAGTGGAAGCGCCCCCTGTGGAATAAGAATGTGTGACTCTCAACCTCTTCCATGGAAAAACAAAACTACCTGTGGAAGAAGAGTGAAAAGAGGGACAACAAAAGTAACTGAGATGGCCACAGAAACTCTCAACAGGGCCTTTCTTGGTGGTAAGAG